>NC_089259.1:20819647-21034647 GCF_963930625.1 Muntiacus reevesi | reverse complement strand
ACACCACTTCCTCCAAAATGAAAATAAATACACTCTGATTTGATTTTACAAATATTTTAAGGGATCCTCTTATCAAAATATTTGTTGAAATGTAATTTTTGTGTTATGCCACATTAGTTATTTAAAACTGTGTTTGAAGGAGTGACCTTATTCTTAACCTAGAAAATTCCATAGTGTAACTGGAGAAAAGAATTCCGGGTTTCTTCTTATATGCAAAAAATCAGAAATAATATGAGAAGATATATATTACTAAAGACTAAAAGAAAACTAACAATGACAGGAAGGAATAATAATAAGCAAATTCACAAGTTCCATGTCTGTTTACATCCCATTCTTTGAGCTCGACGTCATAACCGGTGGTACTTCCTTGAATGTCCAACTGCTTTTCCTTTCAGAAACGGCTCCTTCCCAAATTCCTGGTGAGCAATAAATCCCATGACTCCATCTCTTCTGCCTTGGGAGGGGCTGATGAGAGTACTTTTTATTCCTAAGTATGAAATTTGTTCAACGGTGAGCATGCATTTCAAGTTAGATCTGTCAGATTGATTTTCAGGGATTGCTGTGAATTGCATGAGAAAGAGGTGATTTTATTATTTTCTTTTTCTTCTGAGATGGCTGGTTCTAGGGACAGTGCAATCTAAGCTTCTCATGGCCATTGTAGCTAGCGTGTGGTGACCGCCTGTCTGAAAAGGAAGTCAACTCATATGAAAGCAAAGGCAAGAAATGGGAAGAGAGAGAGAATCTTGATGGAGTTTTTCTAACCTGGGACCCATGAGTGCCTGGAACTGTTCTGCTGTTGTTTGGTTGCTAAGTCGCATCTGACTCTCTTGTGACCCCATGGACTGTAGCCCGCCAGGCTCCTCTGTCCATGGGACTTCTCAGGCAAGAATACTGGAGTGGGTTGGCATTTCCTTCTTTAGGGGATCTTCCCAAACCAGGGTTTGAACCTGAGTCTTCTGTGTCTTCTGCATTGGCAGACTAAATCTTTACCACTGTTTCACCAGGGAAGCCCAGGACTTGGTTTACCCTTAGATTATTCCTATCTCTAGATAGTGATACAAGCTATGAAGGGGTCTGGGTGATAAGGTAGGGAGAGGAGAGATGAAGAAGAATGTGACAGACATGGCTTTGTTACTTAGTGTTAGTTGCTCAATTGTGTCTGACTCTTTGCGACCCCATGGACTGTAGCCTTACAGGCTCCTCCCTCCATGGGATTCTCCAGGCAAGAATATGGGAGTGGGTTGCCATTTCCTCCTCCAGGGGATCTTCCTGTCCCAGGGACTGAACCCGGGTCTCCTGCACTGCTGGCAGATTCTGTACCATCTGAACCATGAGGGAAGGCCCACAGAGATGGCTAGATGTTCTTAAAAAATTAACTCTTCCTGGGACTTGCCTGGTGGTTCAGTGGTTAAGACTCTTCACTTTCAAGGCAGAAGGTGCAGGTTCAATCCCTGCTTGGAAATTTAAGATTCTACATGTGGGCGTGGCCAAATAAATAAATAAATAAAATTTTAAACAAACAAAAAAACTTCTGGCTGCTTCCAGTTCCATGTTGTAGAGTTGTCTCTGGGCAGTGTCTGTACAGTAGGCACTACATTTCCTAGATAAGGACATGTGACTTGTTTTTGCAAAGGAGTGAGGATGAGAATCAAGTGTGTCCCTTTATTGTCTATGAATAGACTATTACACCTTTTTGATATTCCATGTAAATCACCCTGTTAACGTTATAAAACTAAGCCACACAACTATATTGAGATGTGCTTGACACAGAACATTGTATAAATTTAATGAAGTGTGTCCATTTAGAGCCAAGGCAGGGCAGACTTGGGTTTGCCTTTTCTCCTCTCTCTTGCCCTCTTTTGTGGGTTTCAGGGCATTTTTATTTAAGATCAATAGACAAGGGAGTAGATTCCTGAAAATTAGCCTTTAAAAAATGCAAAGGAATTTAAGACTGAACTAGCAAGAAAGAGGCATTTAAAAACATTCTCAGTGCTGAAATGCTTGTGCTTTTTTTGAACTAACAGAAATAATCGAACCTGGTTAATAGTGATGAGGGTTAAATGACCCTCCCCACCATGTCCCTCTGACCTGAATACCAAGCACCAAAATGTTACTCTCCTGGTCTGGAAGCTCCCTCGCTCACTGCCCAAGCATTTGGTTTTGGTCACTTCTCAAGCCCTCAGTTTCATCATATAGATCATCGCTTCCTTCCAGCCCTGCTGCCCGAATTCCATCATCTCCCTTGCTTCACTGGAGCTCTTGTAACCACCTGCCTATCACTCACTAAAAGACATTTCAGCCTATATTTTGTGTTGGAGCCAAAGAGTGAAATGGTCAGGCCTATGTTTCAAAACTTAATCCCATTATTTTCCAACAAAGCCAACTCTGTTTGGCTTATGCTGTTCTGCTATTTTTATCCTTTCTTCCCAGTGTGGGCAAGTTTGAAATTGAAGCTGAAATGGGACATAGATGCTATAAATGTATGCAAGAGGCTCAATGACTATTTGAACTTTCAGCGAAGAATTAACCAGCTAGCCACAAAAAGAGAGGAAATGTTTCCATTGTTTTAGGATGACAATAATACTATTGTTTTGATTTGGAAACTGGAGGTTTGAAGAAAGCTTCCAGAGTCTAAATAGACTCTGAGGATGTATCCTCACATGCCGCCAGAGGCTAACTGGCTCTGTAAATGCCAGACTCCTGGGATAGTCGTTAAGCCTTTTGAAACGACAGATTATGGGTCCCTGGAGCCAGAAGGACTTTTTTCTTTTATACTATCCACATGATCACCTATTCCAGATGCATCCCTAGAAGTCATGCATGCTTGAGAAATGTGCTGTCTTCACTGAGTCAGTTGTTGGTCATTGGGTTATTATTAAAAGACAGATAGTCTTTCAGTAATAACAGGCTTCCCTGATGGCTCAACAGGTAAAGATGTCTGCAATGCAGGAGACACAGGAGAGATGGGTTTGATCCCTAGGTCAGGAAGATCACCTGAAGGAGGAAATGGCTACCCACTCCAGTATTCTTGCCTGGGAAATCCCATAGATAAAGGAGGCTGGTGGGCTACAATCCATGGGGTGACAGAGTGGGACATGACTTAGCATGCACACACAGTCCACTGGAATGCCATGTCTTGACACCAATATGCTTTTCCTGGGCTCCTTGGATAAGTGACTGTCCCTTTTGATTGTATGGTCCTTGTAGACATGCTCTGATCTAGTTTGGATTAGCAGTGGGGTGAGAGAGGAGTGGTACATGGGATTTGTTTGGGGAACAACAGATTGAAGAGGCAGAAATTCCCTGGCGGCCCAGTGGTTAGGACTCTGTGCTTTCATTGCTAGGGGCCCAGGTTCTATCCCTGATCAGGAAACTAAGATCCTACAAGTCAAATGGCTCCAGGGGGTGGGGGGCAGGGAAGGAGAAAAAGCAGAAGTGCCCTGAAGAAGGACATGGGGATGAGAGAGGAAGGAAAAATGGAGGAAAGGAGTAGGAAGGGGAGATTAGTCCAAAGGCCACCCAGCTGGGGTGATGGCGCCATATTGGAGGAATAGCTATTAATATATTGGCTGTAAGGAGCTGGAAGGTGGCCCACATGAAAACTATGGCTAAATACATTTGGAGCATCCATGCTTTCATTATTAAAGACAATAAACATGTATTGAGTTGCCCACTATATGCCAAAGTTCAGACGGGAAGCCACATCTTATAGAAGAAGGCCATTATTTTACCTCGGTATTGCAAGTGTTTCGTGATAATTTTCATGATTGCTGACACTAATGTGCACATTTTGCAGATGAGGAAATATGAACCACTGAGAGGTTAAGTAATTGCCTAAGGTCACAAAACAAATGACTGGCTGCTTAGTGATTAGGAGACAGAGACTTTAAATTTCAAATGTATTGCCTCTGGCTAGATAACAACTAAGGTTTAATTGATCTAACATGACTTTAAAAAAAATAATTTTCTTGTAAGAGACATAAGATTGGCTTTATCAGCAAGTATAAACCTTATAGTGCTTGCCATTTTCTGGGACTGTTCCCTTGGGGTGTGGAGCCCAAAACATTGAATGCTAATTACTCATTTGATCATTTCTAAAGAGTTATTATCAGATGATGTCCTTGATGCACAAAAAGCTTTTTGCCTCTTTAGTATGCTTTTGCAAATCGGGGCAAGAACAGCGATGCTGTGGCATCCAGGATTTCTTCATAAACATCAGCCATTTGTGTCTGTCATCTTGTCTCTGAGACTACACTTTAGCACTTTTAAGTGATCGTAAAAGTGGACTCCAGAGAGTCCATATCAGAGAATGGAGCTACAAGAATCCCAACTAATATGAGAAAGAAGAGAACATGAATCAAGGAATTCCTTAAGAGGAACCAAATTATTCTAACTCAAAGTATAGGAACTGTTGTTCAGCCGCTAAGTGTGATTCTTTGCATCCCCATGGACCGCAGCACACCAGACTTACCTGTCCTTCAGCATCTCCTGAAGTCTGCTCAAATTCATGTCCACTGAGTCGGAAATGGCTTCAGTCCAATTATACTGCAGAAAGAGCTAGCCAACAGATGTATAGAGAAGTGAGAAGAGATTGAGTGAAAGGGTGAAGGTTTGCAAGTTGTCACAGATGCAGCAAATTGTCAGTCTGATGTTTGGTCATTGGATAAAGAATGTGAATCCTCTCCACCCTTCGGAGCATTATCCTGCCTGCTTTAAACCTCAAGCGTAAAGACCATCTTGTCCTGTTTGATAAATGGTGATGGAAGCTGGTCTCTCTTGGTTGCTCTTTAGTTGCAATGACACTTCCCTTGATTTATGCGCCCTTCCAGAGGGACAGAACCTGACATCCTGTTTGTTGTCACAAACAGCGATAAATTGTAAATCAGGTGACAGCCATACACTTCTATTTAAAGGACATCCTCTTTAAAAAAACAAACAAACAAATAGATTTTTCTGCCTATTGTCCTGGTTTTATGATCTTTAAAAACAACTGTTTGAAGCGTGAATGTTTTCCCCAGCAAATGGGTCAGACCTCAAGCCAAATGCCACATTGTTCTTGGCCAGAACATACTAAAGAGCAGAGAGTCTGTGCCATTAAAAACTGGTTCAAGTCAAACAGGAGTTTGAAAATTGCCTTCACATGAGCCAGAGTCACCAATTCCTTATAGGCAATAAGAAATAGAGAATTCTTATTCAGTGGTCAAGGGCCAAACATGGCTTCTAGGGTCCAGAACCTTGGAAGCATTAAGCTTAGCTTCCTCTCTGGTGTTTTTCTGACACAGATGTCCATTGCTTTTAAGAATTATTTTTTTTAAGTCTAGGACCCAAATGTATTATTGCCTATCTGCTTGATTTTGCATTTTGGGGTCCTTTTAGCCAATGCTGATATACTGTATATTATATATTGTATATATTGTATTACAATATAGTATAGTGTATACAATATATACAATATACTGTATATTGACAAAGGGACCAGATGGGAGAGTTGGTCCAGTCTTTATGTCTACTTATATTTGATCATTTTTAGGTAAATATGATCCATGTAAAAATTCCCCATGCTGATGTGAAGAAGAGGTGTAAGTAGTACAAAGAATGCTGACTGGAAAGGTGAAACTGCCTGTGGAATCCCATTGGAAGTTCATATTCAACAAGACATCATAAAGGCATATTGCGTCTTACTGAGCCGAGCACATTCCATCTTGTCATGAACATGTCTTTGAAAGTCTATCCTGTCAGGTCGGCCTTGCACCCTTATGAAGAATCTGCAGAAAGGATAGTGTTGGCTCAGTCATGGTTGAGAATTACTAATTTTTTTCTTTGTTGCAGTGACCTCAGTCATGTCTGCTGGGATGAGAATCAGCAGGTTCTATTGGGGCAGAATAATCCTGGATGCATCAGAAGGGATCAGAGAGATAACATTGGAGGAGTTGGGTTTTCTGCTTGAGAAAGTGCTGTGAAAAACTACCTGTCTGCTCATGACCACGTCTTTTGTCAATAAGAGGTAATCTGTTAAATGTCTGCTTTTTCACATAAGCCAGTCTTCTGGAATTCAAGGAAGAAGTAGACAGAAAAGTGCTCTTTTTGATAGAAAAGTGCTCTTCTTGTAGTTTAAGACTAAATAATTCAGACATTTGAAAGTGATCATTTATTTTCATATTTTTCCTTGAACAATTCTGGACTCTTTAAATAATAATTCCTTCCTATATCTTCCTTCGCATTTTCATCTTTAGTCTGCCTCCACCAACTCCCTTGCTACTGCATAATCCCGTAACATGCATTCTTCTCATCTCAGGAAGTGTGAGGTTTAGGCAAAGATGGTGAGATGGAGCTCAAAGCTGGAGAAGAGAAGGAAGGCTGGTGCTATCTAATGGGTGTCAATCAAACCATGTCCATCTGTGGCCAGATAGTGGAGGATGGCACACGGGGCTTGGAAAGAAAACATCTCTATATTTTTGGAAGTTTGTTTCGGCCTTCCCTGGTGGCTCAGTCAGTAAAGAATCTGCCAGCAAAGCAGGAGACCCAGGTTTGATCCCTGGTTCCAGATGATCCCCTGGAGAAGGGACTGGTTGCCTATTCTAGTATTTTTGTCTGGAGAATTCTGTGGACAAAGGAGCCTGGTGGGCCACAGTCCAAGGGGTCGCAAAGAGTTGGACACAACTGAATAAGCACACACAGCACACAATGTGTTTTCTCAGATAGACTCTTGAAAAACTAACTTTGACTGTATTGAAACTAGGAGAAAGGCAATTTGCCCACACTCTGTTGAGAATAGTTATAGGGCATACTGTCAGATGAGGGGTAGGTAGCATCAAGACAGCCAGCCCTGAGTAGGAGGGGAATCAGGAGAACCAGTGGGATGGGTGTGGGTGGCAGCAATGGGAGAGAGGAGGCAGAAAGCCAGGATGGACTCAAACAGACACAGGTGGACATGCCACCTCCTTTTCTGAGTCTTTGAATGCAGACTCTTTCCAATGGTGGGTACCTTTTCTCCTTCCCCAACTTCCCCAACATGGGGTCGCAAAGAGTCAGAGATGACTTAGCAACTAAACCACTACCACCATCACTTCTACTGTCTGCTAATATTTTAGAAAGAGGCCTCCAAGGGATGAAATGCAGCCTTGTGTGCCGTCCCGCCTTTGGGACACACAAGAAGGTGATCTCGGAAATCGTGATGTCAGTCTCTTTGCACATTTTCTCTTGGGATGGTCAGATTTCAAGTGAAGAAGATTTTTTTCCTGTGTAGGGTATGAGCCTGGCTGCAAATATCCTGTAAACTGAGTGCTTATACAGAATATACGGTCCTAATATTCAATGGCCAAGTGGACTTTGACTTGACCATCTATTTTCAGTAGGCATCCCCATCTCCCACTGTCTGTTCTCCCTTATCCCAGAGATCATTTATCTTGTCCTGAGAACAAATCTCTGAGTTTCCACCATGGTGTGAAAATACCGAGGCCAAGCTGTGCTAAGTGAGAACAGTGCGGGCAATTTGACAGTCTGAGTGTTTCTCATATAGACTTTCAAATAACCACTCTTGTTTTCAGCTCTGCTGTCATTCCCAATGTATAATTACCCAGTGCTGCCAATTTCTAATTATTAGAGGGGTTCTACAGTGCAAATCATGTTCAGCTTTTACCACTGGTGAGTTTAGTATTCATT
Source organism: Muntiacus reevesi (assembly GCF_963930625.1). Taxonomy (NCBI): domain Eukaryota; kingdom Metazoa; phylum Chordata; class Mammalia; order Artiodactyla; family Cervidae; genus Muntiacus; species Muntiacus reevesi. The sequence continues at coordinate 21,026,985 of NC_089259.1, read as the reverse complement.
TAATTCCTGCAGTGTCACTTATCTTTCATCCTTTTGCTTTCTAGCTTTCACAATTCTCTTGCCGTTTCTTTCTCTCTTGCTCTTTGACCTTGTTGATGCATGCCTTAATTTTTTTCTTTTACTTTCATTTTAGTGAGGGTTTCAGGAGAGTGAGCAGTTATTCAACCTACTATATATAACCACAAGTCCTCTTGTGATCTCTAAAAGTAGTTTTCTCAGGAGCAAAAGCACAAGAGCAGGCTTGTCATGTACAGTTGCACAGTTCGTATACTGCACAACTCTAAGGGAAACTATTCCTGTCATATGTTTTGACAAATGTCTGGCAAATCACAGTAAAGTGTCTTGTTCTGTAAAAATAAGTATAACATAGCAATTGTTTAATAGATAGAAATAAGGGGATTTAGTCTAATAAATAATAATGAATTTATTCTAATACACAATAAGGAAGGGATTGCTTTTTCTAAATTCATGCAAAAGAGACATGTGCTAATGACTGTTCTGAGCAAGGGATTTGAGCTGAGACTTCTGAATTTAAAGATGTTTCTGAGTCTTCTGGTTTAAGTTGGCCCAGACTGCCTTCCAAAAATGGGCTGAGCAGAGCCTGAGACTGCCAAGCAAACAGGGAGCTTCAACAGGTGGCCTCGCAGTCGTCTGATCAGGATTTTTAAAACGTCTTCTGTGAGGGAAATAACCGAAATTTTCTAGCAACATGGTGAAATAAAATCTTCCTAATTGGTAATAGTCATAGACAAAATTGTATTTAAAAATAAAATCAGCAGCAGATTTCTGGTTGAAAGTCAGTTGGCTTAGAGAGCCTGACAGGACCTCTCCTAACTTCCTACTCAAATAACCACAAAGACAGCAAAAAGAATGAACATTTGTGCAAAACCCAAACTCACAGCCAACCTATTGCCAGAATCTTGGAAGAAAGTTTCCCAATAATGAGGTCTCTGGGGTGGACCTAGACATCAAAATCAATGCCCTAGTTATGCATTGCCAGCTGAAATGGAACTCATGTGACTGCTTCAGATGAGGGAGGGAGAACTATGGGGCCTGGCTCAGAGATCCAAGGTGCATATAAAAGCCCAAGTTCAGTTCAGTTGCTCAGTTGTGTCCGACTCTTTACGACCCCATGGACTGCAGTACTCCAGGCTTCCCTGTCCATCAACAGCTCCTGGAACTTACTCAAAGTCACGTCCATTGAGTCAGTGATGCCATCCAACCATCTCATCCTCTGTCGTCCCCTTCTCCTCTTGCCTTCAATCTTTCCCAGCATCAGGGAGTCAGTTTCAAATGAGTCAGTTCTTTACATCAGGTGGCCAAAGTATTGGAGTTTCAGCTTCAGCATCAGTCCTTCCAATGACTATTCAAGACTGATTTCCTTTAGGAGGAACTAGTTGGATCTCCTTGCAGTCCAAGGGACTCTCAAGAGTCTTCTTCAATACCATAGTTCAAAAGCATCAGTTCTTTGGCACTCAACTTTCTTTATAGTCCAACTCTCACATCCATACATGACTACTGGAAAAACCAAAGATTTGACTAGATGGACTTTTGTTGGTAAAGTAATGTCTCTGCTTTTTAATATGCTGTCTAGGTTGGTCATAACTTTTTATCCAAGGAGCAACCGTCTTTTAATTTCATGGATGCAGTCACCATCTGCTGTGATTTTGGAGCCCCCCAAAATAAAGTCTGTCACTGTTTCCATTGTTTTCTCATCTAGTTACTATGAAGCCCAAACAGGGATCCATATAAAAGCCCCAAACTGTGGGGCCCAGCTCAGTAATCCAAGGTCCATATAAAAGCCCAAACTATCCATCCAATTGCATTGATAGCTCTTTTGAGTTTACTAGACTGATGCACCTGACCCCATTAGTAATTTTCTTTCTTTGGAGATTTACTTGGAGATTTTAACCCCTTAGAAAATACATAGCAGGAAGTGTGTCTGGAGAGAGAGATGAGAAGAGAAAAGGCTGGAGAAGGCCTAGCAGAAGTGTGTTGCATTCTGGGAGTTTAAATCCCAACAAAAAAAGAGTTAGTGATGAGACCAGACACTGGAAGGGCATGCTGGGATTCATTTTTAGGATAAGGAGCCAGGCATTGGGTGTAAGAGAATGCCTTGGTCCACAACAATGATGCTGGGAGAATGCGGGCCAGTCACTGAAAATTAGGCAAGAAATTGTGCACCTGAACTCGCCCTCCAGTTGTAAATCATTTCCAATTATAAATGAACAACGCATGAGGTCAAGGGCAAGTCCTGGTCCTTATCTGCTGGGGACACTAACCTCTAGGACAAGCAACTGGGAAAAACTGCAACAGTACAAGGAGCATGTGAGGAAAATACTATAGAGCAATAAAGTAGAAACTTAGAGAAAGTCTTTTGAAATATCACAAAATGATTTCCTGGGTGTTTGGTAAACTTGGTATCATGATTTCAGGTTTCACACACATTGTTACCATACCAGTAAGAAAGAAAAAACAGTGTGTATATATATATATATATATATATATATATATTTTAATGGAAAACACACAGTTGTTGCCACACCAAAAACTGTACATCCCTGTGGACCAGAGGTGAAGTAGAAATTATAAAACAGGTGGGGACTGCTTAAACTCTCATACTAGAACCAACAGAGGCACATGGAGCATTGATTCCCATAGAATATGTGTCAGCAGCCCAAAGCCAGCCCACAGCTGAAACTGGGGTTTAATGTGGGGCACCTCAGCTCTAAAAGGAAGTAGAAAAACTTACCATTGCTGTCAATAACCTCGACGTGCATAAATCTGCTCATACAGACTGCACAGAGGGAGCAAATATAACTGAGTAACCAGGACCTGGGCTGGCCACTGCCACAGGCTCTGGGGCTCGATCTGTGATGCACTCCAATCTTATGATGGAAGGAACCCAAGCACCAGTCCAGAACCTGGTTCCGGTTATGCTGCTAGATGTGTGTAGGTGATGTGTGTGTGTGTGAGAGAGAGAGGGAATGAGATCAAATAACAGAGAAATATGAACAATAAAAACAACTAGAGAATAAACTCGAAGAAATGCAAATAATAGAGCAATATGAAGATGACTTACTGTAAAGTTCTTTTGAACTGTGTCTAAGAAAGTATAGCTCATAAAGTCACCGAATCCTTCTAAACCCAGCTCCACATCTTAGCTGTGTGACCTTGTGCAAGTCACTTGACCTTGTTGAGTCTTGGTTACCTCATCCAAAAAATGGGGATTAAAATAGTACCTTTTTCATTGAATTACTGGGACTATTAGTTATGACAGTGTCTAGCATAGGTCAAACTAAAATGCAATGATGGAAGTCAAATATTCATTAGAAACGGTAAAAAGAAAAAAAATCAGAATCAGTAACAGAAAATCTGATGAATAACCTAGAAGATAAACTTGAGAAGTTCTCCCAAAGTTTCTAAGAAAATGAGAAGAGATTTAAAAATAATGATAGAAAATAAATAAGCATAGAGGACATAGAAAAACATTCTGACTTTTAATATAAGCATTCTGACATTTAAAATAAGGATAGAAATTTTTGAATTACTGTCAATAACCTTGGATTCACAATATATAAATCTGTATGAAAAGATAGTTTGCCTTCTTTTCAAGGATTCATGAAATACATCGCTTGATTATACTAAGACACATTGTGTTATGCAAAGCCATAGGTTTTCAAGAGATTCTTTGGGTTACCTTGGTCAAAACCAAGGGTCCCTAATTACAAGTAGGCTTCTAGGCCCTCAGTTCTCTGTTCAACTAAAAGTGTTCTGCTTTTCATTTTTTTACATGTTGGGGCTTCAATGAAGGTTTAATTTTTTAAGTGTTGCATTGGTTAAAAAATAACAGAAGGTTTGAAAATTGCTGCCCTGAAAGTTTAATAAATTTCTAGGAGTTGAAATAGGGTATATAAACCCAATTCTCAAATTATCAGAAAAGTGACACCAGAAATTAATAACAAACCTGAACAAACCATCCTGGTTACTTGGACCTTAAAATTACTATTCTAATTCATTATTGACTCAAGAAAAGGGAAAGAGAAAGTCATTCAGTCGTGTCCGACTCGGCAATGCCATGGGCTATAGAGTTCATGGGATTCTCCAGGCCAGAATACTGGAGTGGGTAGCTTTTCCCTTCTCCAGTGGATCTTCCCAACCCAGAGATTGAACCCAGGTCTCCCACATGCAGGCAGATTCTTTACCAGCTGAGCCACAAGGGAAGCCCATTATGACTCAAGGAGATAATCAAACTATGATTATAGTCTGTATGAAACTATGACATAGTGCAACCTATAAGATGTGAGGAAAACAATAATCAGGGCATAATCACAACCTCATAGTTCCATAATAAAGTGAAAATTAAAAAAAATAGACACTTTGTTCCCCTATTTGAAAATTTTAAAAAATTTGCTCAAAGAAAAAGGGAATTTTAGAGATAAAAGTAAAAAATAAATGAAAACAAGAATAACAAATATAATCAATACACCTAAGAGCTGAATCATGAATTAAACAAATAAAAAGAGATAATGAATTAGCGAAGTCTCTGGCAATTATAATTTTTAAAAGGAGGAAAAAAATTAATTTAGTAGTGAGTACATTGTCATGCTCAGTCACTCAGTCGTGTCCCACTCTTTGGGACCCCATGGACTGTAGCCCACCAGGCTCCTCTGTCCATGGGGATTCTCCAGGCAAGTATACTGGAGTGGGTTTCCATGTCCTCCTCCATGTGATCTTTCAAACCCAGGTCTCTCACAATGTAGGTGGATTCTTTACCATCTGAGACACCAGGGAAACCCAAGAATATTGGAGTGGGTAGCCTATGCTTTCTCCAGGGGAGCTTCCTGACCCAGGAATCAAACCAGGGTCTCCGGCATTGCAGGTGGGTTCTTTACCAGCTGAGCTACCAGGGAAGCTTTTAATAATGAGTAGTAATGAGGTAATAATAAGTAATGATGTGTAGTAATGAGGGTTATAATTCCAGGCCCAAAAGAGATCATAATTTTATTAGAGAATTTGTATACTCTGGGCAGGGAATCGATCCCTGCCGCATGAATCGATCCCATATATTAGGAAAGAAATTTGATATATGAATCAAAATTCTTTAAAATTTGCTGACTTTTGGACCCAGAAATTTGTTTCCAGTCATAAGTTTGATAAAATTACTATAGAGATGAACCAGAACTTATTTAAAATAGAATATTCTTTTTTGCGTTATCCAAAAGGACTTCCCTGGTGGCTCAGATGATAAAGCATCTGCCTACAATGTGGAGACCTGGGTTCGATCCCTGGGTGGGGAAGATCCCATGGAGAAGGAAACGGCAACCCACTCCAGTACTCTTGCCTGGAGAATCCCATGGTTGGAAGAGGTTGGTGGGCTACAGTCCACGGGGTTGCAAAGAGTCGGACAAAACTGAGTGACTTCACTTCCACTTTTCAAAAGAACATAACATGAGAAATTTCATAAATGTTCAACCATATTAAATAAGATATGGTACATTTATTCAGTGCAATGCCATGTAACCATTAAAAAATTGTAGAATATTTGACACATTTATTTCACTCGGTAAAGTGAAAAAGGCAAGCTTCAAAACATCAGTCCAGGCTTTGGGGGTGGATTAAATTATTTCATTCATTTATGTCATGCCATCAATGGAAAAGACATTTAACATGTGTTAGTTTTCTCTCCCACACAGGATTATTTTGAGAGCTAGTTGTATATAATGTAGCTGCTCCAAGCCTGGCATGTGGTTATTATCCATCATGTAGACTGTTGTCCGTGTTGAGGAGAGTTAAGGCTTAACTCTAGCACACACAAGTGTTTTTGTCCCAGGATGCAATGAGCTAAAATATGGTTTCTGATGTGCTGAGGAAATGACAATGTGATCAAGAACATGTGTGTGTTAACCCTTTATCTACTGCTCTCTCTAAACACATGTTTAGCACTCAATATCTTGCTGATAATCAGAAAAGGGCAGCTGCATGAAAACTAGACATCACTCTAGAATCCAGCCACTATTTCTGAGTCTGCCCATGAGCCAAGCTCTCTGTGTATATGTCTCATCTGACTCTAGCATGCATTCAGAGAGACCCTGGCCAATCTTACCAGTTGCCACATCCATTCGAAGACAAAAACTCCCTTTGCAATTGTTCTCATTAAGCTTGGTGTATTTTACCAAGAGCTTTAATAAAATTCTCTTTGTTGGAAGTCTGCAAATATTACAGTTGATTTTAATTTTTATAATGTGTTATGTTGAGTTGGAATTGGACTCAGTCTTCCTTGAAGCGATAGTTTCACTGAAATATGCAAAACATGAGCTGACCCCTTCTTTTGCCTTGACATGGTCAAGGTGATGGATTCCTATCACGTGTGTCCAACAGAGGTTCTAACAGGAAGCTGTGCAAGTCTTTGCAGTGTACCTTGACATTAATGACTGTTATTTACTCCCGCATCAGCCCTACATAAAATATCATCTGTGCAAAGTGTAATGGAATAACCTGCCAAGGTTTCTCTCCCCCTACAATTGGGATTTCTTAGAACTCTCATTGTAGGAACATGTGGGTACATGCCCTTCATTTTAGGTACATGACTTACTATGTGGCTTGCTGGGTAGGACTTCTTTATCCTCCCGTCCTTTAATATTTCTGATAATCCCAAGCACTATTCTGTGTCTATTTCAAGCCTTCAGTTATCCTCCTATTTTGTGTCTGTTGAGTGTATCTTTATTCCTCATTCGTCTCCAGTTATCTTATTCCAATATTGGGCAAGACACAGTTGTTGCTAACTAAAGGCCTTTGGAGTCATTTGTTTTTTTGGTAGCACACATACAAGCTTATTTCCTTTCTTGGAATGGGAAGTCATGTGGTATCAACTCATTAAATTGGAATTGTTTCAGGGATCTGGCTTATGGGTGTATAATAAGGTCAGGTTCTAGGGCCTGTGGGCAAGTGTCACCTCTTTGTAGAAGGAGGACTGCTGTGGTGTGAGAGGCAGAGTTCTGACGATGCTCAGAAGGTTTCCTGGTCACCTAAATAATCTTACAAAACAACATTTTAATGACTTAAGTGTAAATAGATTAGACACATATGGATTCAATTTCCCTTCAAATACACATGACTTGGTAAAATCCAGAGCTTAGGGCGAAACGTGTTTTGGTTTATAAAAACCCAAACATTGGAAAATAAAACTGGAACATTTATCTAGCCCCAAATACGATGGGGTCAGCTTATTCCTTACCGCCAATTTACAACTTGTTCCAGGAAAGCAGAGCATGCCCCAACTATTCTTGTCTTATGTGATGACACACTCTTAAAAGAAGATATTTTCTTATTTTAAGATTTTTTTATTTTAATATTTTTTCTTCAAGAAAAATCTTTGAAGAAAACCTTATCAAGCCTCCCAAATGTAGGGTATCATTTGCTCTATCTAATGCATCTCTGATGTGTTTTCTCTTTGTGTGGTTCCATCTTTGGGTCTTCACATTTGCTTACTTTGGGTTATTGATAAGCATATTTGTAGCTCCTGGGGGAAAACTCTTTTCTTAACAGTGATAATCAATCGTTTAAATATATATTTGTAATTTTCAAAGACTCAACTATCTCTGAAAGTAAAAAGTACTTTGAACCACAGTATAAAATTGTTCGAGCTTCTCTAAACCTACTGGGCCTGCAAGCTCACCTCATTTTCCTGCAGTGCCTCCTGAGTTTTTGTTCCAAGAGGGGGAGTGCAATGGGTCACCCTGTCTTTTTAAGGTGATGAGTAGGAAAAGCAGTGAATGTGTAGCCAGTGAAGACAGTGGGTGTTTTAGACTTGCCCACCAACCAGAGAGGTGATTCATTATACCCAGTACAGTTTGTGTGCATGTGTGTGTGTGTGTGTGTGTGTTTGGTGGGGGTGGTGATTTGTCCCTAATTCCCCAAATAACCAAATGAGAGCTCTGAGTGAGAAAATGACTCATCAGTAAGTCAAGTCAAACTATTGTTGATGGACCCTGTCTTCAGCCCATTATAACCATTTATACTGGGCATTGTGTATTCTGATTGTTAGAAATATTTACATCTACTTGTGTTTTGAAGTTTGTTTTTTTTTTTTTTTTCTTTTTATTAATGCAAAGCTCCAATATTTTGGCCACCTGATGCAAAGAGCCGCTTCATTGGAAAAGACCCTGATGCTGGGAAAGATTGAAGGCAGGAGGAGAAGGGGATGACAGAGGATGAGATGGTTGGATGGCATCACCGACTCCACGGACATGAGTTTGAGCAAACTCCAGGAGGTGGTGAGGGGCAGGGAAGCCTGGTATGCTGCAGTCCATGGGGTTGCAAAGAGTTGGACACGACTGAGATACTGAACAACAACAACAATACAAGAGTGTGGCAGTGCCGCAATTTGGAATACAAGCTAGAAACAAAAAAGCACACATTTATAACAATGAAAATTCTTCAAAATGAATGCTTCTGTGTTGACATGTTGATGCAGTCAGCATTGCCACAGATAAAGAAAATCAGTTGATGACTGAAACTGTTAGTCAATAATATGGCACCCTCCCTTACTGAATCATTTTATCAGAAGTGCTCACCTAGAAGTTTATAAGGATGATGATCATTTTGAACATTTACTAGGTACTATGTATTTTATCTCAGGTATTACTCATCTTCCCCCAAACTCTTCAGCATGGATGTTCTTAACACCATTGCCTAGTTGAGAAAACTGAGAATCAGAGTGTGTAAGTGATTTAACAAAGGTTACACACTTGAACATAATAGAGACAGTATTTGAATCCAGATCTGGGTGGTCACAAATCCACTGTGTTCCATCCAAGTCCCTTGTTAGCCCTTTGGTTATAAGGTGGGTAGCAAGGGCGGCAAAACTAAGACAGTGGTAGTAGCAGCAAAGTAACAGCTAACAGCTATTGAGATAGGCTTGTTACTATGAGATGGGCTTCCCTGCTGGCTCCGGTGGTAAAGAACCCGCCTGCAGTGTGGGAGACCTGGGTTTGATCCCTGGGTTGGAAGGATCCCCTGAAGGATGGCATGGAAACCCACTCCAATTCTTGCCTGGAGAATCCCATGGACAGAACAGCCTGGCAGCTTCATAGGGTTGCAAAGAGTCAGACACAACTGAAGCAACTTAGCACAACTTTACAATGAGTATTTATTGAAGTATAGTTGACTTACAGTATTATATTAGTTTCAGGTGTACAACACAGTGATTTGATAATCTCTAATAGAAGCCTCAGTTTATAGGGTGAATAGGAGTCTTAACTTTTTCGGAATGGTTCTAATTAAATATCAGATTGAATCAGGGTCCCCATTCTAGGAGAGGTAAGCAGATACTCTTTAATTTGCCTTAGGTTGCCCAGTTTGGCATAAATCCAATGCATCCATGCTAACTTCAGGGGCATAGGATATTAGCTTCTGTGTGTGTGTGTGTGTTCACAAGAAATTCCAAGAAGCTTTGTTTTCTTACCTGCTCTCAGCGGCTGAGATTATGCAGGGAAGTTTCTACAATCCCATCAGCGTTGGTGCCTGTTTCAGGTGGAGAGATTCCCACTACAAATCACAGGCATCCTAAACAGACTCCTTAAAGGATAGGAAATGTATTAAATGTGTGTGTGCATGCGTGCTTAGTCGCTTCAGTCACGTCCGACTCTCTGCGACCCCATGGACTGTAGCCCGCCAGGCTCCTCTGTCCATAGGATTCTCCAGGCAAGAATACTGGAGTGGGTTGCCATTTCCTTCTCCAATTAAATGTGTAACTGGGAATTGAGAAAGGGGGCATCAGAGTCAGTTTAACCTAGTGGCTCCACCTCCACCTCCCCGCAGTTCCCCAGGCTGCTGCCTTATCTGTGTGCAGCTTCCTCTGTGGCAGCAGAAATTGGTACTGTAGTTTCAGACTTCACATCCATGCACAACAATGTCCAGAGGAGGAGAAAATAGCTACTGATTCCAGTGGCGCAGTCTCAAAAGGGAGGAAATTTCTTACCCAGAAACTCTCATCACTATTCTAGTATCTAACTGATCCATGTTCTCTTGGTGCAGGAAATGCCATGCATTGATTGACTTAGTCTTGGCATCTCCATCAACCATTGGCAAGGGAGAAGGGGTTGTCCTGAGACCAACCAGGTCTGTTCTTGGTCCTGAGGTTGGCCAGCGTCCCTGAATCCCATGAGTTGCTGAGAAGAGTGGTGGATAACAGCCTATACCTGGGGTTTCCTTAGGCAAAAGAAAAGGGTAAAAGAGGTTTGGGGCAGGGTAATGCCCTGAAGGGCATGGTGGGGGGCCGGGCAGGGCAGATGACGAGGAGCACAAAGCTTAGCAGCTTCCTAGACAGAACTCTGCCAGTGGTACCCAGGGGCAAGTGATTGTATATGCAGACCCCTCTGAAGCGGTCTCCATGGAGACAGCAGCCTGGTTCCAAGGAGCAAGGCTGTGGGGCTGGGTCCTGCTCCAGCAATGGCCAAAAAGAGTGGCTTGGAAATGTGACGGCCGTGGAGCTCCTGTGATGTTACTTTAGTGGTTTCCTTTCAAAAACTTCCAGAAGAGTTGTTTTTGCACAGTCTTGTGCATTCTGACAGCAGTCACTAGAGGGCTCACGGGACAACTTGCTCTCTAGAGGTAGAGCCCAGAAAGCTGATGCAAAGCTGTTCTGGGCTCAGAGCCCTGGGAGCTGATTGGAAGGCAGGGGGTCACAGAAGAGCTTGCAAGAGAAACCTCGGGGATGAACAAGCTGGTTAAGCTCTTAAAAACCACGTATTAGTCTCCCATGAGAATGACTAGTGGAATGGTTATATCTGTGTGGTCCAATATGGAGCCACGAGCCATGTATGGTTACTGAATTCTTGAAATGTGACTCCTGCAACTGGAGATGTCCTCAAAGTGCAAATTACAGACCAGATCTTGAAGGCTTTGTGTGAAAGAAGAAAAAATGCAAAGTCTCAATCTTGTATATTGATTATATGTTGACATTATAATATTTGAATATATTGGGTTAAATAAAGTCTATTAGTAAAATTAATATCACTTCTTTTGATTTTGGTGTTTAAAAGTAATTTATTTCTTTTACTATTTTTTTTTTAGGTAATGTGAATGGGTTTAGGACCTGGTGTAAATAGCCATTTTCCCATATAATTTTTTATGTGTGCATGTGTTTTTTTAATTGAAGTATAGCTGACCTGTAACATTATATTCATTTTAGGTGTATAGCATGGTGATTCAACATTTATAAAAGAAATTTAAAATTTTGCATGTTTGGGGACTTCTCTGGTGGTCCAGTGGTTAAGATTCCTTGCTTCTAATACATGGGGCACCAGTTCAATCCCAGGTCGGGGAACCAAGATCCCACATTCTGCTTCACCAAAAGCAAAGTTTAATAAAAACAATTGTCTATGTTTGTGGTTCACATTATATTTCTGCTGGGTGGTACTATGCTGAGCCATTTGCTAAAGAGAGAGAGTAACTTGGTGGGGTGCAGTGGAAGGGTGGGTACCCTGAGAAACCCTTGGGGAGGTTTGAGGTAGTTGAAGAGACCCTTCCACCATGTGCCTGGCCTGGGGTCAGAGGCACTCCCTGAGACTTTGGTGATGATGACAGTGATGAGAACAGTGACTTGCCCTTAATTCTGTGTGTCAGATTAAGCTCAACACCCAGTGTATTAAATGCATCCCACGGTTGCCTCAGAGTTTCTGTGTGAATCAGAAGAGATGACTAGTGTCAAACCTAGATACAGAAAAAAAAACACACCTTATGCATGCTTTTATCGTTTTTCTTTTTGCAGTGTTTGACCATATAGCATCTAGAGACTGGAAACTGAAATTTCATGAAACACCGCTGCTTGTGTGATCTGTCTCTTCAGAGACAGAGGTCGCTGACCTTTCTGTTAACATCACCTATCACTGTGAGCTCGGCACTTGTCAGACAGATAAGGATGTTGTGCCCCACCTCCTTTTTCAGAGAATACAATGGAAATCTTCCAGCTCCTTCCTCTCTCAGAAGGCAGAAGTTCATTACTTTTCAATACTCTTTATGTAACTTGCAGAAGACAGATGAATAATATAAACTGTTAAGGCAAAGGCTTCCCAAAAGGCTTGGCCAAGGCTAAGGCAAAGAATCAAATCAGATGGAAATTGAAATGATCATGTGAAGTGGTGAATAAAATGGTGACTCCTAATTATAAATTATGGGGCATCAATGTGGATCATCCTTAGACTCTCAAAGTAAAGGAGTTGATGGTATCAATAACCAAGGTTCTGTTTCTAGAATAAGTCCTTGCTAGTGGTAAAGAACCTGCCTGCCAGTGCAGGAGACATAAGAGACACAGGTTCAATTCCTGGGTTGGGAAGATCCCCTAGAGAAGGGCATGGCAACCCACTTCAGTATTCTTGCCTGGAGAATCCTATGGACAAGAGGAGCCCGGGGGCTACAGTCTATGGGGTCACAAAGAGTTGGACACGACTGAGCAGATAACACTTTCACTTCTCATGCCATCTGATCTTTCTGCTCACCATCTCAGTCCCTGACCTCCAGAGCAGAGTGTCCACTTTTGACCCCAAAGTCACCACCATGGCCATGCCATAGGGCACTTCATTCCTTCCCCTCCAACCTTCCCAAAGTGAAGAAACCAAGATCCCTCCCTGCACCTGCCAATCAAGGTGAGGAATCCTTTTACTCCATAACTGGCAATACTGATAAAAATGTCAATATTTACTTCACATTAAGAAAGGTAGGATTAGCATTTAACAATGGACTGAGTTTCATTCTACAAATCATATAATAGAACTGTGTGTATTTTATAGCCATAGTGTCAGAGGTTGACTTTAAAAATACCTACCTATACCTCAGACATACACAGTCCCCAAATCCTACAACTCTAAAGAGGATGCCCCTCATTTGAATATACAAGTTCCAATGGATTTGACAAAGGTCAGCCCCCCACTGTTGCTGGTGCATCTCAGTTCAACAGCATTGCATTGCTTTTTTGCCCAAACTCCATTTCATCTCTTTCAAAACAAAAGCAAAGCCCATTTTTCCTTTTGTTTAGGGTTTTTCAGACAGTTTTTCAGACTTCCTGATGAGATAGCACATCTCCTTTTGTACTCATCTTCCAAGTCTAGTACAACCCACAAAACATGTACTTCAAGCATTTTAACAAACACACAGTACTAAGGAGGCTTAGAACAAAGAGAATAGGATGCAGCGAAGGTTAGCATGCAAAATATACTCCTTGACCTTGTTTAGATGCTAAGTATTCCTTTCATCAATGAGTAATTCTACTCTGCCCAAGACGCTGAGTGATACAAGAGTCAATAAAACAGGATTGCTACCTTCAAGGTGTCGTTATCATGGGAGGAAGAACTAAACAAGTACACAGATAACTATAGGACCCCCTATATTGTGTGAGAGCCTGGGGAGGACCCGGGGTGGTCCTTTAAAATGCCACAATTTCATTTTTTTTAATTGAAGGATAATTGCTTTACAATGTGGTTATAGTTTCTGCTATTCAACAAGCTGAATCAACCATATGTATACATATGTCCCCTCCCCTTGAGCCTCCCTCCCACCCCACCATCCCACTCCTCTAGGTCATCGGAGAGCACCAAGCCGAGTCCCCTGCGCGGCACAGCAGCTTCCCACTCGTTATCCGTCTTACACGTGTCGCGTACACACGTCGGTCCTAATCTCCCAGTTCATCCCACCGCACCCCTCCCACCCTGTGCCCACATGCCCATTCTCTACACCTGCATCTCTCTTCCTGCCTTCCTGCCCTGCAAATAGGGTCATCTGTACCATGTTGAACACATATCTATTGCTAAATGAAGGCTCTTTTAAAATTGAAAAAAAAAAAGACTGTAATTACTTGAGACAAAGTTTAGTCATACTGCAGATCCTTCCATGAGCTGTTTCTGTTTCATTCTGTGGCCAATATTTTGTGTCTGCAGGCGGGGTGGGTCTGGGAGCCACAGGTGTGGCAGAGGGGCAGCTGCAAAGGCCAGGTGGATGGCAGAGGAGGGGCAGGGAGGAGAGGTCAGGAGAGGGCTGGGACCAGCTGGGTGTGGAGGGGAATGATGGAAAATCTCTGGGTTTTGTCAGAGGCATAGGCGGGGCCATCAAGAAGAGACATGGAGGGCGGTGTTCCCAGAGCTGTGGTTTGGGGCCAGCTATATAACACAAGCACTGAATCTTCTGGGCAAACCACTTCAAGCTGCCTTCCTATCAACCCTAAGTTCAAGAGAAAGTATACAATTTCTTCCCTTTTTGTCTCCACGCTTTGTATTTCCATGGGGCCAAGAACTTCCAACAAGTCAAGACATCTTTCTTCTTCTCAAGACTCTGTTGCTCAAATCTGCGGCTCTATCTCCTAAGAGTTACTTGATACCTTTGTACTGGGTTTTATTTTTACATTCTGGCAAATAATTTCTTAGTTTTCAAACAACTGTATTTGTTATCACGCTCCAAGTAGTTTATTTCAGAATCCTGGGATCTTTGAAGTTAAAAACCCAAAAACTGATAGCTAATAAGAATGGTCATTTTGGTTCTTTGTTACAGTGAATACTATGAGGAATATTGCTACCGATACCAAACAGCCATCCTTAAAAAAATGGGATGAAAAGCTCTCTTATCATTAGAATTCTTATGCTGAAGTATTAAGAGAGTATCAGGCTTTTAAAAGGGGGAACTAAGATATTTCAAATATAGACTTCTCCCCCTCTCAGATGATAAAAAGTAGTGCTTTTGGCCATGGTAATAATTTCATACAAAGAATAAAAATTAAAAATCATGAATACATCTGAAAATACAACTTACCAAATTTTACTGACTGGTAAATTATAGACTGCATTGAGTTACTATGACAAATGTTAATGGAATATGGGTTGTTAAATGCTGTTTTCTCATTGGCTGATGACTGGTCTTTAACTATGAGGGAAGACCAGCCCAGTAAACAGGAAGTCATCTCCATGGCAACGGGCCATTCAACTTAACTTTTTTAACCCGTGAAGAGGTAATTACTTTATTTTTTATTTCCATTTTTACAATATTCACAGTTTATAATAGCAGTGAGGACCTCTGGGGTCAGGCATTTCCTGGCTGTTAATAACAGGCTGATTTCAGGCCACCAAAGCTTGAACATTGTGCCAATTCTTTTTTTTTTTTTAATGAAAAGAGAGCTATGATTTTCTTTTTTCCTTCCTGAAGTCTGTAGCATAAATAAATGACAGGATTTTATGTTCACACACATGGTGTTTTTATTTCCTGCAGATGATAACATCAGGGAGGAGACTGATCATCATTGGTGGGGTGGTGGGGGGTGGGGGGGTGGGGGTTTGAGATGGAAAAGCCACGGGCAGTCCTGGATGACTGGTTGGAAGATGACCCCAGGGTACTGAAAGGGAAGATGAGACGGAGGTTCTGCCCAGGGCAGAACTCACTACACCAAGATGCACAGCCTTGGAGACCAGGGCATGTGCTGGTGGAGGCAATCATGAGTCAATGCTTCTTTCTGAACTCCCTGCGGAGACCAGAATCCAGGGCCATTTCCCTGGCCTTTGCTCACCCAGGAAAATTTTCTTCCCTGTTAGAAACCTCTGTGATCTATGCATCAAAAAAATCATAAGGCAGGGGCTTCCCTGGTGGCACAGTGGATAAGAACTTGCCTGCCAAGGTGAGGGACATGGGTTCAATCCCCAGTCCAGGAAGGTCCCACATGCCTTGGAGCAACTAAGCCAATGAGTCACAACTACAAAGCCTGCGTAGGGCAACTACTGAAACCTGCTCACCTACAGCCTGTGCGCCTCAGCAAGAGAACCAACAATGAGAAGCCCCGGCACTGCAAGGAAGAGCAGCTGCTGCTCACTGCAGCTAGAGAACGACTGTGCACAGCAACGGAGACTCAGCACAGCCAAAACCCCACAAAACTGTAAGGCGACCACAGTCAAGAGTCGTCTGGGAACAAAGGCGAGGCTTGCACAAAGCCATTGTTTGAGGTACCAGAGCATCACCTTAGGTACCTTGAATGCCCCAGCAGCCACTGTCTGTGGGAGAGGCAGGACCCAGACACAGAAGCGCATCCCTCCCTGGCAGACTTTGGGCAAATCTGAATCCAGCTTTAAACACTCTTGAAAGACTCTTCTCCACCAGCTTCTGGTCTCTGAAGGGAAGAAGGAAAGGACACAGGAGGAAGCTGTAGCAATCCTCTTCTGCTGTCTTGCTCGTAACAGCATTGTTGCTGTTGTTCATCACTTCGGTCATGTCTGACTCTGTGACCCTGTGGACTGTAGCCTGCCAGGCTCCTCTGTCCATGGGGTTCTCCAGGCAAGAATACTGGGGTGGGTTGCCATTTTCTATTCCAGAGGGTCTTTCTGACCCAGGGACCGAACTTATGTTTCCTGCCCTGGCAGGCAGACTGCGCTACCTGGGAAGCACCGGCTCAGAGCAGGATCAGGTTAACCATCAGGTTAATTAATTAATTAAGCATCAGTGTGAAAAAGAGAAGACAGGAGGCAAATCTCTGACAGCCATAGCCTCTGCCATCAGAGCCCTAGGAAGCCAGCCCACTGTTGCCGGGCCCCAGAGAGGACTCATGGCAGGCAAAGGGGAGCCAGGCCTGGTCACCCACCAAATGCCTCCCAGTCCAAAACTCAAACCCCACTAGGCTCTCAAAACAAAGAGATGCTACCCACAGGAAGAGAGGGAAGGCTGATGCCAGAGAAGAGGGGAAAATCCTACAGAAAAAGGAGACCCACAAGGCTCCGCCTGGCTTCCCAGGATCCCGGAGATGCCTGGAGAATTTGCAGTTCCTTGATAAATGCTGGTATTCTGATGAATGCATGGTTTGAGATAAGATTACTTTCAAGTTTTATTTTTAAAAAACCAAACAGAAATTCATTTAATATATATATATATATATTTGATATGGACCTTTTAAAAAAAGTGTTTATTGAATCTGTTACAATGTTGCTTCTGTTTTCTGTTTTGGTTTTTCAGTGGAGAGGCACCTGAGATCTTAGCTCCTAGACCAGGGATTGAACCCAGCATCCTGCATTGGAAGGCAAAGTCCCAAACACTGGACCACCAGGGAAGTCCCTAATATCTTCTTGAGCAGTGCTATCAGCACACAGAGGGCTTCCCAGGTGGTGCTAGTTGGTAAAGAACTCACCTGCCAATGCAAGAGATGTAAGAGGCACAAGTTAAATCCCTGGGTGAGGAAGATCCCCTGGAGGAGGGCATGGCAACCCACTCCAGCATTCTTGCTTGGAGAACCCCATGGACAGAGGAGCCTAGGGGCTACAGCCTATAGGGTCACAAAGAGTCGGACACGACTGTGAGACTTAGCATGCATGCATGCTCAAGAAGTGATCAGTCTAGGAACAGACTTCCCTGTTCCCTCTTCTTGTGTCCTGTTTGCCTTCCACAGCTCTGAAACATCACTAGAGTAAGCAACAAGCAGTCCATCAGGTCACAACGAATCTGACATGACTTAGCGAATGAACAACAACCAAGCAACAGCAAACCCAAAACTGTGTGTTTGGTTTGAGGCCAGTTGGTATGGACGAATTTCCTCCCTACCTAGCTTGGAAGCTCATTTTCCATTCTCTGTCACTAGATCCACTCAGTTTCCTAAGAAGTAGACACCACGTGCTCCCAGAAGTGGTTTGGCTGAGATGGACAAATCTTCATGGAGAAGGTGCAGAATCAAGAAGAGGATCTGGGCCTGGACGTGAGGACCACTGGAAAGCCACCATAAACTTTTCCATTCATGCAACACGGATTTATCCAGTACCTACAGTGAGCCAAGCCCTGAACGGAAAAAGGCTCAGAAGACGCGATTAAAGATGCTGAGCTGATCGGTAGGCTGCAGGAAGGGGTGGGTGCGAGGTGGGTACAGGAGTCGATTTTGGGAGAGAGAAAGCCACAATCTCACTCAGGTTCCAATCAATCTGAAATGGTTTTGAACCAAAGCAGGAATCAGGGTCTCCACAACCCCTATACTTTCCTATTCTGTTTAATGAATATTCTTCTTGGGATAAGGCGGAGCAAGAGTCCTCGTGGTTTCCACCAAGTCCTGAACATACCTAAAGCCCAGTCCCTCTGGAAACCAAGTTTCTTTACTGTCCATCTCCCCGTTCACAACTCCATTCCCTTTCTCATCCCTTCTGACCTCAATCCTTTGCTAACGAACACTAATCTACCGGAGTCAGAGGGCTAAAACTACTGTTGTCTATAACATTGGTCATGTACTAACTGTGCTATGATAGAAATCATCATTAATGTACAAACTCAGATTGCTTCTCCAGGGTAAGTTGAGTTAATAGACCCTCAAGTCTGTGGAACACCTGGCCTGAGATAGCCTGTAAACCAGAGATATTCTGACTCCAGAAACCATGATTAAGAAATGCCACGGAAAAGTCACAGGATAATGATTAATTCCAGGCTCTTAGTTCTTTCCCTTAAAAAAAAAATCCGAATTCAAAGATGGAGTTGGAGTGAGCCTGAGGCTTGTCTCATACCCCTTTGCTTGTGGTCCTGCAAACAAACCCTGACTTTGCTACAAATAGTGGCTGTCAGAGTGTGCCTTTCTGCACTGCAGGCAATAGAACCCTTGCTTGATTCCACACCCACTTTAGTTATTCTTTATTTCTCATCTGGTGAATATTTGCTGAATACTTACTAACCACTAGGTACTACATTAGGTACTAAGGACATGCTGATATTCAAGACAGACCCAGTGTCTGCAGTCATGGAGCTTATAGTCTAGCACAGGTGTTGGCAAAATTTCTTGTAACAGGGCAGGGAGCCAACATTTTATGATTCCTTTTGCAACTATTCAACTCTGCCATCTTAGCCGAAAGAAACCATAGATAGTACATAGATGAATGAGCATGGCTGTGTTCCAGTGGAACTTTATTTACAAAAACAGGTGGAGGTCCAGATTTGGCTTGTGGGTCATTGCTTGCTGACCCCTGGTCTGGAAGGGAAGTCCCTCGGCATGTAATTACAGTGAGCACACTGATTGTTTTGAAAGGGGAAGAGCGATAAGAGAGCAGAGATTAAGGGATCCGAAATTGTTGAGCCTTCTAGGACTGAGGATGTGATGTTCAAGCTGAAATCCAAATGCTCATTAATAAGTTAACCTGGGTGGTGCGGTATTGGGAAATTGGAGGAGCAGAGAATATTCCAAGGAGACGGACGAGTATGAACAAATGCCCAGGCATGACAGAGAATGTGGGAAACATTTGGCATGGCCGGAAGGATGAATAAAGATGAAAACTAGTGAAGATAAGACTATAGATGTAGGCAAGGGTCAGGTGCTGGAGGGCCTGGTAAGAGGTGCTGAGAAGTTTGGACCTTGCCTAACCCAAGACAATAGGATGCTCTTATCAGGTTTTAAACAGTGGAGTGTCATGACCACACCTGTGTTGGAAAGCTCTCTCCACTGTGGAATGGAGTTAGGTAGAAGTTTTCAAACTGGGAACCAGTTAGAAAGCTGAGGCTCAGTCCACACAAGAGATGATGATGGATTGTGGGGGCAGAGATGACAGGGATTGGTGGCTGAATTTTACAAAGAGGAGGTAGTGACAAGCTCAAAAACTGCTTCTGTGGTTTGAGGAGGTGACTCCTACTTATTAGCTTGGAGCCTCATTTTGCTACTTTTCACTGTCCGGAAAGAGGAACACCTTGATGGGGGAAAGGATACAATTACGGAGGCCAGGAAGTAACTATGTGGGCGGGTACAAATGGAGGAGCAGGATTAAGAGGTAGTGTCAGGAAGCAACAGTTAGAACTGGACATGGACCAACAGATTGGTTCCAAATCAGAAAAGGAGTATATCAAGGCTGTATATTGTCACCCTGCTTATTTAACTTATATGCAGAGTACATCATGAGAAACGCTGGGCTGGAAGAAGCACAAGCTGGAATCAAGATTGCTGGGAGAAATATCAATAACCTCGGATATACAGATGACACCACCCTTGTAGCCGAAAGTGAAGAGGAACTAAAAAGCCTCTTAATGAAAGTGAAAGAGGAGAGTGAAAAAGTTGGCTTAAAGATCAACATTCAGAAAACTAAGATCATGGCATCTGGTCCCATCACTTCATGGGAAATAGATGGGGAAACAATGAGCAGTGTTAGACTTTATTTTGTTGGGCTCCAAAATCACTGCAGAGGGTGATTGTAGCCATGAAATTAAAAGATGCTTGCTCCTTGGAAGGAAAGTTATGACCAATGTAGACAGCATATTAAAAAGCAGAGACATTACTTTGCCAACAAAGGTCTGTCTAGTCAAGGCTATGATTTTTCCAGTGGTCCTGTATGGATGTGAGAGTTGGATTGTGAAGAAAGTTGAGAGCCAAAGAATTGATGCTTTTGAACTGTGGTGTTGGAGAAGACTGTTGAGGGTCCCTTGGACTGCAAGGAGATCCAACCAGTTCATCCTAAAGGAGATCAGTCCTGGGTGTTCATTGCAAGGACTGATGCTGAGGCTGAAACTCCAATACTTTGGCCATCTCATGTGAAGAGTTGACTTGTTGGAAAAGACCCTGATGCTGGGAGGGACTGGGGGCAGGAGGGGAAGGGGACGACAGAGGATGAGATGGCTGGATGGCATCACTGACTCAATGGACATGAGTTTGAGTAAACTCCAGGAGTTGGTGATGGACAGGGAGGCCTGGCGTGCTGCGATTCATGGGGTCGCAAAGAGTCAGACACGACTGAGCGGCTGAACTGAACCGAACTGAGCTGAAGTGGACCACCTCCTCTGTCTC
This sequence comes from Muntiacus reevesi, assembly GCF_963930625.1. Lineage (NCBI taxonomy): Eukaryota > Metazoa > Chordata > Mammalia > Artiodactyla > Cervidae > Muntiacus > Muntiacus reevesi. The sequence continues at coordinate 21,006,230 of NC_089259.1, read as the reverse complement.
CTTCCTTCCCTGGTACACAAGAACATGTACCAGCTTAGAACTTCTGAATGGGTTATATGGGCTTTGTAAAATGAAGACTCATATTTATAGAGTTAAGCTCGTGCTGGTATTGGTGAATGACTTCCTTGTATCTAATATGTCTCAACACTTGGATAGACTTCCTCTGACTATAGCAGTCAGCACTGTGCCCACTAGGCTGCTCAAAAATATCAACTAACCTGACAACATCTCTTGGATAGTAGAACCTTCTTTCTAAGCACTCTTCAAAGATGACCCTCAGAGAGAGCAAGAGAATCAGCCATCATCTCAAAATGTATTAAAGATCTTTGAGAGAGACAGGTGATTTCAAAAAAGTCTGGAAATTTTAAAACTAGATGCTATTTCATTACTTTCCGTTTCACTAGCATCACGTGGGTTTTGTCTTGGTAATCAGTCAGGCAAAATTCATGGACAGAGGAAAAAAAAAACCCAAGAAATCTCTTTGCTTATGACAAAAAATTATTTTCTGATCACTTTATTGAGGGGGAAACAACAGGTCCTGTTGCTAACAGTAAATGTGTATTTAAAGTAGGTTAGTTTAGCTTTTTTACTTTTTTCTTTTGTATATGATGTTAGAGAATGTTCTGATTTCATTCTTTTATATGTAGTTGTCCAATTTTCCCAGCACCACTTATTAAAGAGACTGTCTTTTCTCCACTGTATATCTTTGCCTCCTTTGTTGTAGATTAATTGATGATAAGAGCATGGGTTTATTTCTGGGCTTTCTTTCCGTTCCATTGATATCTATTTCTGTTTTTTCTTTTTTTTGGTGTGTGTGTATGTGTGAGTAGCACGATGTTTTGATTAGTGTAAATATGTAATATAGTCTGAAGTCAGGGAGCCTGATTTCTCCAGCTCCATCCTTCTTTGCTGTACACTTGGAACAAACCCAACATTGTAAGTCAACCACACTTAAATTTTTTAAAGTTAAAAAAAAAAGATTACAAGATTCCTAATGAAAATCTCACTCATTTCATGCATTTTGTGCAAGTATGGACAGAAGAATAAAATAAGAGCCAATGTGTGTTTCTCAACAGAAAAGAATACAATTTGAAGGGTGAGCCAAGATGAACCATGCCAGTCTGCCCCTTCATATAGCATCCCCCTTTGTGTACCATTAGCCCCAAATTATACGTCAACAGACAAGAGCCAGGAACATCCCTTGAGCCCTGGGTGTCCTTAGGATCTCAAAGCCCGGGGTCATGACTACTGCATGACCTGACACCACTGTCTACCCAGGTGAAGGGAAGTGAAGAGGTTGGAAACCAAACCACTCAACCCTGCTTTCAATGAATGAGTCTTCTCTTATCCCACCTCATCCTCCATAGTCACAGTCACTAAATAGGCTGATTTTATTATCTCAGTTCTTGACATAAATAACTGCCTAATAGTCCATTATTTTCCCTCATAAAACAACTCAAGTGACGCCATTTTGTGAAGCTGGGTATGAACATGAAGAATGCCAAGTCTTCATGAAAGTCTGGAGTTATAGATGGTCTCAAGTAACCCAATAAGATGGCAAATCACTTGTAAGCAGAGACTGTTTTCTACACTTCTTTATATTTTTCTCAATGCCATGGATACAGGCTTGAAAAATGTTGAGAAATGCAGTTTGGTTCATGGTCTTCCCATTGAATTCTGGCGGTGGTTCTCAAAAGAGGCTCATACACAAACCCACTCCTTAGAATGGGTTTTGGCTGGGTACCGCTCAGAACGATGAAAATTGCTTTGAAAAATGGAAGCTTTCTTGACCCAATATTAATACCAATTTCAAGCAGATTCCTTGCAATGACTTGCAGCTGTGGCTGTCATCCTGCCATGAGGAAGGTGTCAGCAAGACCAAGAATAGTAGCAGTCTGTCATCTCCCTGCTTTTGACGGTCTCATCTGAAATGTTAATTAACTAGTTGCTCGGCACAGAATGAAAATAAAAGTCAAGAAAAGTAGCAAAGGCAAAAAGTGCAATCATGCTAGCATTAAAAATGTGGAATTTGTTTTCCTGGGCTTTTCATGAGCCCTATTCTCCTCATTTAGGTTGTAAACATGTTTTAACTAGCAAACAACTAAATACCAATGCCCATCAAATGAAAGGAAAATTCAGTAGATATGTGACTTTTTGTTTCTGTTTAAAAATGATGAAGAAATTTGCTGAAATAGATTCTGTTTTGATTCATCCCTTGGAAACTAAAACTGCCTTTCTTTCACACAGTTGAGTTTCATGTGTCTTGCATTTCACAGCAGAAAGGTCAATTCAGCAATACCTTAGGTAAATCCACAAGACCTTAATTTTTTTAACTAAGCTTTTGAATGAAAAGATGATCAGAAGATCTCAACTCTTAATTAGCATGGTTAAACAGGCTTTCCTGGTAACTTACATGGTAAAGAATCTGCCTGCAATGCAGGAGACCCGGGTTTGATCCCTGAGTTGGGAAGATCCCCTGGAGAAGGGAATGGCAACCCACTCCAGTATTCTTGTCTGGAAAATCCCATGGACAGAGGAGGCTGGCAGACCCCAGTCCACGGGGGTCACAAAGAGCTGTACACAACGTGACTAGCAATTTCACTTTTCACTTCAGACACATAAACATATTCTGCTATAAAGTCAGAATTTGAAATCTGAAGACTATTACTTCTAAGACTAGTTTAATAAAAATTCATGTTTACTTAAGGGTTTATATGGCATGTATCTTTTATGCTTTAGGTTTCTTCTTTCCAGAATAATAAAGCACCCAGAGAGTATTTGAAAATGGTCTCATTCACAGAATCAGAGCTCTCTCTGAGAAAAAGTCACTGTCAGAAATAGCAAAGTCTGGATGGAACTGAAGCTAGCCCTTTAACCTTTACTGAAAGCAGGATATTTCAATTATCTTAAGAATGTGTCAGATAAAGGAAGCAAATCAACAAGATAAACAAAGACAGAGAAAAAGGAAAATTTCCTGGAGCAGAGAAATCAATGAACAGTAGTATTTACTGGTCATCTACTCTATATAGGTGATAAGGAGATTTTAAAGTAAAGGTTAAGAAGTGAACTACTTACTCACAAAATATAATTGGAGGTAAATAACGGCAAAAAAATCAAGTGAATCTTAGATTATGTCTTACACATAGGCCTTATAGAAGTCCAAAGAGACAGCGGTTCATGAAGGCCCAAATAGACAGGGGAGGAATTCACAGAAGAATGGAAACTGAAGTGGGCATATTTCAAGATTCCAACAAAAAGAGAAGAAATGGTGGGTTTTGTTTGCAAGGGAACCACCTCCTGAAAAGAAAGCAGTGAGGACCATGTGTCTTTGGAGGACTGAAGTGGCTAGTCTGATTTGATGACCAGGTTGGTACTGAGAAGTCAGAAGACAGAATGGAGCCACAGGGCAGAGGCTCTGGCAGTCACATTTGATACAGTCTGATCTATGTACAGACGGGGGAATATCATTTAGGGAAGAGGCTTTCCAGGTAGCTCAGTCATAAAGAATCTGCCTTCCAATGCAAGAGACGTGGGTTCAATCCCTGGGTTAGGAAGATTCCCTTGAGAAGAAAATGGCAACCCACTCCAGTATTCTTGCCTGGGAAATCTTATGGACAGAGAGGAGACTGGTAGGCTGCAGTCCATGGGGTCACAAAGAATCGAACACAACTTAGTGACTAAACAACAACATTTAGGGGGGAGCTGTCTGGTGATGGGCCCCAGGATGAATGAACAGCTCTCAGGCTTTCCGGACTGGATGGGAAGTGGTTGGAGCAGCTGCCATCAAAGAGACCAGGGATCCACATGCACCATGGTAGGGGCTGGGCCAGAGTGGAGGGGAGTTGGCCATCCAGTGGAACGATTTGCTAATTCCATTCAGGTCGGAGGGTGAAAGTGTAAGTGTTCTGGCAAATTTAATCTAGGATCACCATGACCATGAGCATGCAGCCCCCAGACCTACTGGTGCCTGTGTTGTATGTGTTAGTCGCTCAGTCGTATCCAACTCTTTTCCACCCTGTGGACTGTAGCCTGCCAGGCTTCTCTGTCCGTGGGATTCTCCAGGCAAGAATGCTAAAGTGCGTTGCCATTTCCTTCTCCAGGAGATCGTCCCAACCCAGGGATCATCGAACCCTTTTCTCTTGCACTGTAGGCAGATTCTTAGAAAGGCTCTTATAAACAATCTTGTAAGAGTCTTCTTTTTTCCATCTCAAATCCACCATTGAATACTGACTACCTGATCTGCTGCTAAATTTAAATCCACTTTGGAAGAAATTTCTCCTCTGCAGCCTGAAGACAATCCATTGCAGGTTGATGATGACTGTGGCCGGAGGCCTCTGCCCTTCCCTCAAGTCTGTCTTGGAGTCTAAATCTCTCTCATTCAGGAGCCTCTACAGCCATGAAGATCCAGTGCCAGGACAGAAGAAGCTATTTATTAATATGAATTACAAATTTATTTGAAATCCCTATTGTCAGTTTAGGAGTTTCCCAGGTGGCTCAGCGGTAAAGAATCCATCTGCCAATGCAGGAGACAATAGTTTGATCCCTGGGAAGATCAAATCTCCTGGGATTAGAAAGATTCCCCTGGAGAAAAAAATGGCACCCCACTCCAATATTCTTGCCTGGGAAATTCCATGGACAGAGGAGCCTGGTGGGCTACAGTCCATGAGGTCACCAAGAGTCGGTTATGACTGAGTGACTGAGTCCCATGGTCAGTGCAAAATGAAAAACATTGTCTTAAATGTATGGTACTAAACTTTTTCATTTTGTACTCCTACCCATAAAACACTTCAGCATCCTCCTCCATATTGGTATATTTATTTAAAAATGATGCATCTTCTTATGTAAAAAGTCTCAGGGAGAATAAAATGTATAAACATGGTTTATAAATTTTGACATCTTGGTATACCCATAATTGGATATAAATTGGGCTTATTTACATACTTGGTTTAAACCTGTCAGAGCTGGCAAAGATACCACACAGCATGAGCAGTTCCAGGTGGGGGACGTGCAACTCAGGCTGCTTCTACTAAATGGTGCTTTTATCCCTCCTCTCAATAATTATGTAAAAGTTGCAGCTGAAATGTGGCTAGTAATTTTCCATCCTCCTTGATGTCAATCAAATGTTCTTTCAACTAATCAGAACTCGTTACATTTTAATATGTTTTACAAATGAGTTTAAAAACCACTGAAACCCTTTTTTGGGGGAAGATTTTTAAATATGGTAAAAAAAAGTTTGCAAGTTTCCTAAATGTATAAATGATGAGTTTTTAAGGCAAAACACATTGCTTCTGGCACTAAAATAATAAAACATTGGAAAGTTTTCCAGACATTTGCTTCCACAGTGTGTGTTCTCTCAATAACCAGAGTTTCTTTCAAAATGTGGGTGGTTTTTATTCATTGTTGTAATGTCACCTTTACATTGAAGGAAAAGTTTGCATTTACATCTAATCAAAGTTTGTACTGGAAGGAGAAGCTCTACATTCTTCCTACTGATACCGTACTCTTTCTTTGTTAGTATTGTATTAAATGTTATCAATATTTAATTTGTAGAAACCTTTATGAGCCACTTGTATAGTTGGGGGAATATTAGTTTAGTTAGAATTAAGTGGTACAATCCAATTAATTATGGCACACATTAACTGCAAAACATCATAGTTCATAGGACTCAGGGAGGTAACTGACTTCACCCCCAGCACCTGCCTTTGGTGGCCTGAGACCACAGGATGTGTTGACTGAGTAAGGAAGTCAGTGTAAATCCTTATATTGCATATTAGTACATTTCGTTTATCTTATATGTGATAATAAAAGTAAGACTGCAAATATTTTCCCATACCCCAGGGGACCATTGCTTTTAAATAGACTTTGTTTTTTTAGAGCAGTTTCAGGTTCATTGGATCATTTTTGTATCCATCCTTTACTCTTAAGTCTATAATTTTATTTATTTATGTATTCATTTATTGGCTGTGCTGGGTCTTCACTGCTGCATGGATTTCTCTCTAGTTGTAGTGAGCGGGGACCACTTTCTAGCTGCAGTGCTCAGTCTGAATTGTGGTGGCTTCTCTCTTGCTGAGCACGGTCTTTTGGGTGCACTGGCTTCGGTAGTTTCGGCTCCAGTGCTCTAGAGCATAGACTCCACATGGGAGTCTATAGACTCCATAGACCCCATAGACTTCACAGTTGGGGCACATGGGCTTAATGGCTCCAAGGCATGTGGGATATTCCTGGACCAGGGATTGAGCCCACATCTCCTGGATTGGCAGGCGGATTCTTGACCACTGAGCCACCAGGGAAGTCGTGTATCCATCCCTGACAATCACTATCGTAAACGAAAGGTACGGTTTAGCCAAAGTTTAACGATGACTTCTTACAGTTGTATTATCATCAGAATCTCCCTAAAATTCACAAGAAAAATTATTCACAGTGATATTTTAAATTTTACAGTCATCTTGAACTTATTTGCCTATTGTAAAACATTGAATTTCTCCCAAGGTGCCAATAAATAATTTCTGGGTCTTCCTCACCCATATTTATAAATCATCTCTTCAGGTTCTCCTCCATGCCTTCAACGTTGGTGTCTGCTGTCTAGACAGTCACCCAAGGGGGGGCGGTGCTTTGCCGCTGTCACCGGGCTACTGTCCTTGGTGAAGGGTAATTTGCCCAGAGCCCTGCATCCTGGGACTCCCTCAAGATGCCAACATTTGAGGGACGTTCTTGGAGGTTCGGTGGTTAAGACTTCATATTTCCAATTCAGGGGACATGGAGTCAAGCCCTGATAGGGGAACTAAAATCTCACATGCCGCATGGCAAGGCCAAAAAACAATTTTTAAAAAAAATTTTTTAAAAAGATGCCAACATCTGAAATGTGTTTTGGAGGAAAACAAGTGACTTAAGATAATAATTTCATTGAAATGATAATATGATGTAAGTGAAGTACCCCCAGTTGATATTTATGTTCCTTGAGGATTTTTTCTACTTTTACAACTTTTACTTTCAAAATGATTTCATCCAAATGTTCCTGCCTGTACAAGCTGTAATATTGCAGAGTTGGAAACAACCTTTAAACTGCTGCCACATTTTCGTGATTATAAACTCCACAGAGTACAATGATTTCATTGGCAGAAAACATATTGGAAGAGAGAAAATCAGGGAAAAAAGAAATATATCCATCTACTAATAAATTCTTTAAAAAAACAAAATAATTTATGTTCATGTAAATAGTTGTAAAACTGGTTAGTGATGAACCCAAATTATCAACACAGGAAGAATATAGCATTTAAGAAGTATTAAAAAAAAAAAAAAAAACCATCCAAATACTCATTCTAAGACAAGTTGTTGATTTTCACCACTGCCATTTTGTTTTGAATTAAATTGCTTATGATCATATTATTTTTAGCAAATTACTTGGAGGAAACATCCTTCTCCCAGTTCTGAGTCACTTTCTATCACTCACCTTCTGAAGGTCACTCCTTGGGTCCTGGTCATTTTCAGAGCATTTCATGGAAACCGGTCCTTAGTTCAGTCTGCAGCCCCGCCCACCAAGAAGCACCGACCAATCACTGCAGCCTTTCGGAGGCTGTTGCCTCTTCTTTCTGGAAGCTCTTCCCAACTCCCCACTCTCCTCCCTCAAGACAACTCAGAGGACGTGGCAGTTTAATCGAGGTGCATACTATGGTCAAGATTGAAAATCTCTAGGTTGAATAGCATTTTATAATTTTGAAAAATTTTAAATGCATATGACAAAATTGCATTTTATAATTAAAAAAAAAACACATTCACATCCATTATTAATTGTTTAATTCTGCCAACATACCTGTGAGGTAGTCCAAAAAGAATCAATTTGACCATTTTAGAGATGAGTAAAACAAGTTTTAGATCTGAAAGGAAACTTCAGTGTAAAAGTCCAATTTTCTCATTTTCCAAGGTGCATAAGGTAGTCCAGACAAAGCTGTACTTCTTTTTTAAACAGAGACATTTCACCTCCTCATTCCCACCCAACCAGTTCTTCCAGGGAAGCACAATATGTACATAGATATCAAGATATACTTTATAAATCTGAACTTACTGGTATGAATTGAAACACATTAGGAGCTGAATCAATGAAAACATCATGTTAGCCTACTGAATGCAAAAAGTTGAAATTTGAAGTTAGAGATGACAATAGCTCCCTTGAGCTTGTCATCAAGTCATTCCTCAAGTTCATTTTGATTTCATAATATTTGGAATATAACAGTCGACCAGGTGTGGTAACCTGACTTGTAAGATGGTCCCCATTGATCTTTGCTTCCTGGTGTCCAAGCCTTTGTGTAATTTTCTCCTTTGAACATAGTCTAGGCCTGGCGACTTATTTCTAATGACTAGAATACAGTAAAGATGGTAAGATGTCACTCCTGAGATAAGGTTATTAAGAAGACCATGTCTTCCATCTTGCTAGCATTCACATTCTCTGGCTCTTCTGCCTTACTTACTCCAGTTGAAGCCATCTGCCATGTCGTGAGTTTCCCACAATAGAGAGACCCACATGGCAAGGAACGAGAGAGTCCTCCAGTCAATACATGCAAGGAACTTAATCCTGCCAACAACCAGGTGAATGAACTTAGATACTTCTCCAGTGGGGCCTTTAGATGACTAAAGTTCTGGTCAACACCTTGATTACAGCTTGGGATAAACTCAGAGAACTGGCTAAGCTGTGCCCAGATTCCTGAACTACAGAAACTGTGAGATAACCAGGGTTAGTTTAACCCACTCAGTTTTGAGATAACTTGTTATGCAGCAATAACTAATAACCAGGCAAGCATTTGCAAAAGGTACTGGGCTTTTACCATCTCTCCTTGCAATCTCTGGGTACTTTTGAATTCGACAGAGAAGACAGACAGGGTAAGCATTAGTCCATGTCTCCCATAAATTTAATAAACTTGACAGCAGAAAGTAATGTCTCTAGTGTTGTAGCCTGTGTAATAAAACACATATGAGTGTACTTCCCGGGTTTGTTACAGTGTAAACAGTCAACACAGACTTTTAAAAACTGAATTTTATATGAAATGTTTGTGGAAATCATGGAAGAGGACACATGTAATGGAAAGAAAGTGAGACTAAAAAGAAAACTAACTTGTGGAGACTGGGTTTCCTCATTGTAAAATTGCAGTAGTAATCCCTAGCACATGGATCTTAAATGGTGCTCAATCCAATGCCTGGTCTACTGATTCTCTTTAGCTTCCCTTGTGGCACTAAAATAAGTGAAGTGACTTGAGGTACCCAGTGAGAACAGTATCTAGGACTCACCTCAAATTTGATATACTGCAAATTACCAAGCTATTGAGAGGCAGATTTTGAGCTCTGAATCCAGGTCTCTGGCTTCTTTCAGAGCACACAGGGAGCCCCAACCCACCGCCTCTAACTTCTGAGAAGAATTCTCCTTGGGACTCCTGCATAAGCTGATAAGTCCAGCAGAGTCTGTAAGACACTGAGAACAAAGGCTTACAAAGACAGATGGAAGAGGAGTGGCATTTCCTTTAGCTAGTCCACATTTAAAACACCATCTTTCTGAACACGGTCTTTCCTCCACCCTCTATCTTTGACTTTGACATTGATAGAGAAGCTTTCAAGAGAGCAGCATTGCTCAATTAGACGAAGCTACTAATTTGAAGGAACAATACTTGATGAATGGCACTTACATGTGGTGATTCTAACGGCAAACATCTACTATTTTTCTCCCTGAAATGTTTTATCTTGTCTTTTCGTTTCTTTGTGTAGTGTTGGAGTAGGAAAAAGCAACCTGCTCCAGTATGCGTGCCTGAAAAATTCCATGGACAGGGGAGCCTGGCGGGCTCCAAAGAGTCGCAAAGAGTCAGACTCAACTGGCAACTGAGCACGTACGCAATGACTAGAGCAAGAGAGAAAGAGAAAGGGAAGATGAGAAAGCTGCCTTGGAAGAGGAAAGGATGTAGAAAAAGAGGAGCCTGGCGAGAGGTGTATTTGGAGGGAGGAAGAGCACACAGACAGCTTAAGAGGGTAGGTCCTTCCCCAAGGGCTCAGGTCTGAGTGTCGTGCTCCACAGGATAAAACACACACACACAGACAAAAACGTCATCCTTTAAGCCTCGTGGAGTGCTCAAATTAGCACAGGAGGCCAATCACTTTACAACATTTCAGTGGGTTTTGTCATACATTGACATGAATCAGCCATATAGTTACACGTATTCCCCATCCCGATCCCCCCTCCTGTTGTAAAGTGATTGGCCTCCAACTAATAAAATAATATTAAAAAAAAATAAAATAAAAAAAAAATAAATAAAAATCAAATTAGCACAGGACCCTGCTATGCTTTTTCTGCTGCTCATCCTATAAAGACTGGTGCAGAGAACTCCAGGGCTCCCGTCCAATCTTTTATCCTTTATTCGGCATATAGCTAACAACCTCTTGGACACTAAAAAGAAAAACTTTGACTTAACTAATAACTTATTGCACATTCTTATATAACAAAAACAACCTGCAGGAATATGTTCCAAGCAAAAACCATTTATGAACACACGAATGATAAAAAGGAAGATAGAAAACTGTGTATCATCTCTTGCTCACGTCTTCTCCCTTCATTTTACTTCGAATATCCATGTCACCGGTGTGTTATGCTTTTTGACAGCCTTTCAAATCAAAGGGATTTGAATGAGAGCAAAATAGAAGTATTTGCCCAAACTTTATAAATCTTTCTACTCTTCTGCATCACGTAGTGGAAAAACCACTGCCACAGAGTGAGAAGATCACGTTTTTAGCCTGGGCTCTGGCAGTAACTAATCAGCTGTGTCGTAAGCAGCAGTGTGGTTTCTGAAAGGCTCTCTCTTTCCTACTCTGTCCAGGGCTAACACGAAAACCTCTCCCGTGTCATCGGTTATTATCTTGTCTGACTCATCTTGCCCTCTCACCTGCACCAGCTGAAATAGCCTCCCAGCCAGTCCGTGGGTTCACCCTCACCCCCTCCAGTCTGTTCCTTACCAGACAGCTGTCAGAATGTATTTACAGAGGTAAATCAAGGCATGTCACTCTCCACTTATACTCCCGAGGCTCACGTGTCTGTCTCTTCTCTGGCTGGTCCCCTGTCTGTCTACCACACATCTGGTCTTTTGTCACTTCTTAAGCCAAGTCTTTTCTTTCTTCCTAGCATCTTCACTTCTTCTTATCTTTGCCTAGAATGTGCTTCACCCAGTTCTTCTCCCAAATCACTTTAAAGTCAGTATGTCATAAATATTAGTTGAAGTAAATGAATGAAGTGAAAGTGCAAGTTGTTCAGGCATGTTCGACTCTTTGCGACCCCATGGACTGTATGGAATTCCTACAGTCAAATACATTTCAACCAAGTCAATGGAATTCTCCAGGCCAGAATACTGGAGTGAGTAGCCTTTCTCTCCTCCAGGGGATCTTCCCAACCCAGGGATCAAACCCAGGTCTCCCACATTGCAGCGGATTCCTTACCAGCTGAGCCACAAAGGAAGCCCAAGAATGCTAGAGTCGGTAGCCTATCTCTTCTCCAGCAGATCTTCCTGACTCAGGAATAGAACTGGGGTCTTTTACATTGCAGGTGGATTCCTTACCAACTGAACTATGAGGAATAAATGAACCCAATTCCTAATTCATTCCTTATCATCCTTCAACTTAAATATCAAGTCTTAAGAGAAATTTCCCTCCCCCAATCATTCGAACTAAAGGAACAGCTCTTTCTCATAGTTCTCTCACATCCATCTTTATTTTCTTTCCAGCACTCAGGGCAATGGTGATACACTGTTTCTTGTTTCTTTTATTCTTGTGTGCTTATTGTGTATCTTTTCCATCAGAATTTAAGCTCCCTGAGGGCAGGGGTCATTTCTATGTTTTCAGCATTATATTTTCTGTGCTCACCATGACACTATGCCTAGCATCTAATGGGTTTGTAATAAATATTCATTGAATCAAATGAACAGATGAATGAATGCAAATTTGACTATATTTATCCCTTACCTAAAGTCCTTTCAAGGCTGTCCATAGTCTGTCAGGGAAATGCTAAACTCTGCATGATATGGAGATGTCATTTTTTAAAATTGAAATACAGTTGATTTATGATGTGTTAGCTTCAGTGATTCGGTTATATATGTAAATAACTGAATATTGTTTTTCACATTCTTTTCCCTTATAGGCTATCGCAAAAATACTGAGTATAGCTCCTTGTGCTATACAGTAGGTACTGGTTTGTTATCTATTTTAGATATAATAGTGTGAGTATGTTCATCCCAATCTCCTAATTTATCCCTCCTCTACCTTTCCCCTTTGGTAACCATGAATTTGTATTCTATGTCTGTGGGTCTATTTCTGTATTGTGCATAAGTTTATTTGTATCATTATTTTTAGATTTCACATATAAAAAACATCATATATTTATCTTTCTTTGTCTACTTCACTTAGCATGATAATCTCTAGGTCCATCCACATTGCTGCAAGTGGCATTATTTCCTTCTTTTTTAATGACTGAGTAATATTCCATTTACCACATCTAGAGATGTCATCTTGATGTGGCTCCTCCTCTCCTATCTAGAGTTTTAAAATTACTTGCATTTCCAAATAAAGCCATATTCTTTTTAGCGTCTGTTTTTTTGTGCGTGTTTTTCTGGGATGTCAGCCATTACCTCTCCTGTACACAATCTTCCTGGTTGTTTGTGTTTGTTCTTCATAATTCAGTTTAAGCACCCCTTCCTCTGGGAAGCCCTCTGGGATGATTTTCTCCTCCTGTCTCTCCTTCCCTGCGCCTGCTAGTGGCACGTGTCACACTCAAGCAGGGTACTTTCCCAATTTGGGGGGTTGTTTCTTGAGGGCCAGGATTGTTTCTTACTACTCTTGGCTCTTTCTTGCCCGTGTATGTAGTAGATATTCAATAAAAGCTTGTGAATAAATATTTGTGAATGGCTGACATTCCTGCTCCATGTATAGGAGTAAAAGAGGTATCATTACCAAGGGCACATCCTACCTAACCCACTCATGATCAGGTAGTAGTAAGTCAAGTACCATTTCGTGCTAATCTAAAATGTCCCGATACCTTGGCTTAAATTCATATTTCAAGTTGCCAAAGTTTTTGACTTTGCAAACCAGTATCACTCAAGGTCATCCTCCCCAGAAAGGTTGCATATACCTTGGGCAACCATCAGGCTATTCTTTTTGTCCTTGCAATAAAAATGGAAACTCTGCCTTGTATATAGAGTTGTCTGCTTCTAACAATGGAATTGGCCACTGAGATGGCATAAGTGCACGACGCATTCAAGCTGAAGTCTGACCATCATGTCAAGTCTTGAAAACTTAAAACAGTTCAGGTAAAGAAAGAATAAATGAAGGGTTCTGTGTGCCTGATTTGTCAGCGTGGCTAGTGGCTGACTTGTAGGTGGTCCCGTGGTTAGGAATCTGCCTGCCACTGCAGGGCCATGGGTTCAACCCCTGGTCTGGGAGGATCCCACATGCCACAGGCAGCTAAGCCCATGCGCCACAGCTGTTGAGCTCCACCACCCAGAGCCCGTGCTCCACAAGAGAAGCCACCACAAGGAGAAGCCTCTGCACCGCAACTAGAGAGGAGGCCGTTTGCCGCAACTAAAGCCTGCGTGTAGCAATGAAGACACACCATGGTCAAAAATAAATAAATTCATTAATTAAAAAAGAAAAAGGAAAAGATTATCAGGGCCTCAGAGGTCCCTGGAGGACAAAGCTTGCGTCTTGAGCAGGGACGGTGGAACTACAGTTACCTCAAGTCCAGCCAGAGTGAACTTGCCAGCAATCTCTCTCTGCCTTTGTAGAATTCTTGGTGTTCCTTTTCTTTTACCTGGAAAGTGAGGGAAGAATCAAGGTGATTTGCAGTAGAGCCAAGTTTAATCTGTTGGTGGTTTGGTTGCTCAGTTGTGTCTCTTATTTGACCCCATGGACTGTAGCCAGCCAGGCTCCTCTGTCCATGTCATTTCCCAGGCAAGAATACTGCAGTGGGCTGCATTTTCTCCTCCAGGGGGATCTTCCCAATCCAGGGATTGAACCTGCATCTCCTGCATTGCAGGCTGATTCCTTGCCACTGAGCCACCAGGGAAGCCCCAAGTTTCTCCTAGAAAAATATTACAAATAATAAACATAGCACCTTATATTTGTCTACTTGTCTACAGTTTTATAACTGTAGGATGTTCTCATTTATGGAAAATAACTGTAAGCATGATGGAAAATTTGAAACTGTGTATTTGGAAGTGAAAAAGGTTTTGGAAAGCAATGCTTCTCAAAATCTCTCCAAAAAATAACCCAGGATTTTTGGTTGTTGAACATATAAGTTCCCAGACCCCTGAAAGACATATCCAGAGGTGGAAACCCTCTGGGTGCATCCTGGGAATCTGCATTTTTTAAAGAGCTCCCTGGAAAGACTTACACACATGCAAGTTTGAGAGGCCACATTGGAGAATATGTGGCTTTTTTCATTCAGAGGTAGCGAGGTCATGGAGGTAATATCAGGACAAGTGTCCCTGGGAATATGTAACCAGAGGGTTTGGGCAGAATTGAAAAGGTAGGTTATTTTAGAGGGAAGGAGTGAAAGAAACTCAAGATCCTGCAATGAAAGGGCTAAAGTTTATATGGTAGGACTGAAGGCTTGACTACAAAGGGTGGCTTATTTTTCCCAGTGTAGGGATAGGGTGTGTGGGCACAATTACCATCATCAAAGGGTTGTTCCATGCATCACTAAATAAAAAGTAGCTCAGGGACCACAGTCGCCTATTATTAGAAACGTAATAGTCATATCTTATTTTAAAACCTGTTTTTAATCTTTTGCCACCTGTAAAACTAGACTAAACAGATCAAATGTTAAGGCTATCTAAAAATACCCTGAGCAGAAACATAATTAGGGTTCTAATCTGATTGGGATTATCATGAAGTAGGCTATGCAGACAAGCTGGGAGAGATAAGCCTCTATCAGAGGCATTAAGTTCTAAGTGTTCATTAGATATATGGGACCAAGCCATGTGTTTTTTGGACAGTATAGAAATCATGTTGAACAGGTTTCAAAACCCAAGTAATGATGGCAATTTATTTTCATTTAAAGAATATCCTAAGAGCCCTGGTTGCAAAAGACTAAGCAATGTGTTGTTTGAGGCTTTTGGTTCATGAGAAAACTTAGTGATGGGT
Organism: Muntiacus reevesi; assembly: GCF_963930625.1. Classification (NCBI taxonomy): domain Eukaryota; kingdom Metazoa; phylum Chordata; class Mammalia; order Artiodactyla; family Cervidae; genus Muntiacus; species Muntiacus reevesi. The sequence continues at coordinate 20,991,071 of NC_089259.1, read as the reverse complement.
CTGATGTTCTGTGAACTTTCAGATACCACTTCTGGACAAACCTCAGAGCCATTCTGATTCCCCTTCTCAAGGTTCTCATATTTGTGCCATATGATAGAGAACTGTGTGAAATATATTGATCTGATTGCATCTCATAGAAGTTACTCTCTGTACAGAAGACAAAAAAGTAAATATGTCCAGAAATAGTCAACACTTTTTTGTTCTAACTAGGAAACCTAGATGTGTCATTAAAAAGCAAAGAAAAAAGTATGTGATCCTTGTGTTATGTGTGTTAGTCACTCGGTCATGTCCGACTCTTTGAGACCCCATAAACTGTAACTTGCCAGGCTCCTCTGTCCATGGGATTCTCTAGGCAAGAATACTGGAATAGGTTGCCATTCCCTTCTCTAGGGGATCTTCCTAACCCAGGGATCAGACCCAGGGATCAAACCAAGGTCTCCTGCTTTGCAGGCAGCTTCTTTACCGTTTGAGCCACCAAGAAAGCCTAACGTGATCTTTGGTGTTTATACATTAAATGATCATATCGAAAATGGTCATTGGGAAAAAAACCCCACATGCTCAAAATTAATGATTTAAAACAACTGAAATAATAGGGCTTCACTGTAGAAACATCTTAAAATGAGAAGAAAAATGTTTAAGCCCCCCTATCTGATTCTCTTAATATAATATTTCATTCTGGAAATGAATTCTTAGGCAGATGATAAAAACCAGCTTCAGGAAAATTATCTTTTCTGTCTCCTCTAAATCACCTGCCTGACTCACTGTTTCCTTGTGCTTGGAAAAGGTTATTAAGAGTTTTAGTTGAAGAGATGGAAGGGTCGAGGGGAGACTCAATTCCAATTGTCTGAAAGCCCAACTGGGGAGCTTGTTGGCCATGGTGGCGTCTGTGTTTTTGGGCCAGGAATGTGTTCTCCCTGGAAGGAATGAGTCTACCAAGCTCCTTATCTCAAAAATGTGTCTCAGAGATCTAATGCCTTCCTCACCCACAAACCAGCTCTTTTCTCATAAACTCATGTCCCTACAGTTCTTCAAACAAGACCTTGAAGAACTTCTTCCCCTGCAAAATGCATATTTATGAATTTGAAAATGATCAATAACACTTCTTTTCCATAGGAAATGTTTGTATTTGTTTTTTAAAAGCTTTTTATTCAATATCGGAAGATAGCCAATTAACAGTGTCGTGATAGTTTCGGATGCATAGCAGAGGGACTCAGACATACATATATATACATGTATCCATTCTCCCCTAAACTCCCCTCCCATCCAGCCTGTCACATAAAACTGAGCGGAGTTTCCTGTGCTATGCAATAGGTCTTTGCTGGTTATCCATTTTAAATATAGCCATGTGTACATGTCAATCTCAAAGTCCTTAACTGTCCCATCCCCTCCCCACCCTTCCCCCCTGGTAAGCGTAAGTTAATTCTATTAGTCTGTGAATCTGTTTCTGTTTTGTACGTAAGTTCATGTATCAGAAATGTCTGTATTTGTTTTTGAACCCATGCAGGAACAGATAGTTTCTGCTGGCGAGTGGCATTTTCATTAACTCAGCTGTTTCCACACACTTTGAAGTGTTCCATCAGACTCTTCAAGAAAGAACAAGACTGCTTGAGAGAACTAGCCTCCTTGACATTGGTCTGGGCAATGATTTTTTGAATATGACACCAAAAGCACAAGCAATAAAAGCAAAATTCAACAAGTGGGACTGTATCAAACAGAAAAGCTCTGTAGAAAAGAAGAAACAGTCATCAGAGTAAAAAAGGAACCCATAGAATAGGAGAAAATAGCTGTGAATAATATATCTGATAGAGGATTAATATAAATATATAAAGAACTTCTGCAACTCAATGAAAAATCAAACTATGCAGCTAAAAAAATGAGAAGGGAAATGAAATAGACATTTTTTCAAGGAAGATATTCAAATGGCCAATAGGTACATGAAAAGATACTCAACATCACTAATAATCAAGGAAATGCAAATCATAACCCCAATGAAATATCACCTCTCATTCACATTAGAGCAGCTATCATCAAGAAGACAAGAGATAACAAGTTTTGGCAAGAGTGTGTAGACAAGGGAACCCTGGTGCACTGTTGGTAGGAAGGTAAGTTAGGACAGCCACTTTGGGAAAAAGCATGAAGGTTCCACAAAAAATTAAAATAGAACTACCATGCATGCACACTAAGTTGTTTCAGTCGTGTCTGACTCTTTGCGACCCTGTGGACTGTAACCCGCCAGGCTCCTCTGTCCATGGGGATTCTCCAGGCAAGAATACTGGAGTAGGTTGTCATTTCCTTCTCCAGGGGATCTTCCTTACCCAGGGATCGAACCCATGTCTCCTGCTTTGCAGGCAAATTCTTTACCACTGAGCCACTGGGAAAGCCAGAACTACTATCTGATCCAGAAATTTCACTTCTGGGAATATATCCAAAGGAAATGAAAACAGGATATTGAAAAGATATATGTACCGCCATGTTTATGGAAGCATTATTCACAATAACCAAGATATAGAAACAACCTAAGTATCTGTCAATATTTACACAATGGAATATTATTCAGTCATGAGAAAGAAGGAAAACCTGGCATTTGTGACAGTGTGGATGGACCTGGAGGGCATTATGCTAATAAGATAACTCAGATGGAGGAAAACAAATACTGTTTATCACTTATGTGGAATCTGAAAAGCCAAACTGTTAGGAACAGAGAGTAGAATAGGGATTGCTAGGGGCTAGGTGTGGGGGTGTGTTGGGGAGGATAAGGGAACTGTTGGTTGAAGCATACAAACTTGCAGCTAAGAGATAAGTTCTGGAGAGCTAATGCACAACACTTATTATGGACAACAATACTGGATTCTGTACTTCAAAGTTGCTAAGAGAATAGACCTTAAATGTTCTCATGACAAAATGAAGTAATCATTATATGATGTGATGGATGAGTTGGCTAACTCTGTCACAGTAATCATATTGCAAAATATGCGTGCTTGCTAAGTTGCTTCAGTTGTGTCCAACTCTTGGCGACCCTATGGTCTGTAGCCTACCAGGCTCCTTTGTCCGTGGGATTTTCCGGGCAAGAATACTGGAGTGAGTTGCCATGCCCTCCTCCAGGGAATCTTCCTGACCCAGGGATCGAACCTCTGTCTCTTATGTCTCCTGCACTGGCAAATAGGTTCTTTACCACTAGCACCACGGATCAAATAACCATGTGGACGCCTTAACCTTACCTAATGTTGTATGGCAATTAAGGCCCCTGAAGAAGATAAAAGAACAAGGAAACTGAAGGGCAGATGTTGAAGAACTTCTCTTATTCAGTCATGAATTTTACACCAGCTACCTGGGTTGTCAGGTTCCCTTTGCTTGGTTAATCCTGGTTTTTCTATTCCTCTGTTTTCCTCATACACTTCTGTAAAATGGGTACAAGATTTAATAGAGAATTATTTTCCTGAGTCTTTGAGAATAGGGGTAGCAGAGGGTATCAACATGAAATATTAAGAAGCATTAAGTTAACAAATTGAGCTGAATCGCCAAGGATAGAGCCTGAACTCATAGCATGTGACTGAGAACAATGGTACCCAACCTGTTGGGCTTAGATGATATAAAAAGAATATCGTGTTTGCCAACTGATCATTTTCATTAAATATCCTGACATTTGCACTACCCCAATGCACATCCTCAATAATCTTTCCTCCCTCCCTTTTTCTGTTTATGTTTCTCTCTTTCCTTTACAAAATTATTTATTCTGCTCTTTGAATTTCTTTAAATATCAACCAATGCTGGTTCTTAGAAAATGAATATCTAGTGTATTGCTTCTGTGAAAGGAGGAAGAGGATTGAAATTAAAAGGCAGTGGTAGGGTGGGGAGGGTGGTGGGTAAAGAACGTCAGCTTCTCTGATTACTCAGTGGTGAAGAATCTGCCTGCAATGCAGGAGACTGAAGTTTGATCCCTGGGTTGGGAAGATCCTCTGGAGAAGGGAATGGCAACCCACTCCAATATTCTTGCCTGGTGAATTCCATTGACAGAGGAGCCTGGCAGTTTACTGTCCTTGGAATCATGAAGAGTTGGACACGACAGAGTGACTAACACACACAAAGAATCAACTTCTCTTTGCAGGGTTTTATTGCACAAAAAACAACTGAGGCAAATACTATAAAATGTTAGTATATTTTAAGTCTAATGTGTAAGTTACACAGGTGTTTGTTACATTAACTTTTCCATGATTCATTTTTAAAATTAGAGCATCTGGTGTGAAATTCTACAATTAGTTCATATGTTAATTAGTTAATTAATTGATACAGCTACAAGTCACCAGGCACCTACAACATACTTGGATTTATGCTGAGAAATGTGATATGAAAACAACATTCTACCTATATACAGTGTCTTATTACAGAGTGAACTTCCTGATTTTGGTTTTCTTGCAGTAAGAGATGATTTTTAATAGAAATTGGATGATAGGTCTATTTATGAAGTGTTTAAAAATGACCTGGCTAACTATGGAAAACAGTGTGGAGATTTCTTAAAAAACTGGAAATAGAACTGCCATATGACCCAGCAATCCCACTTCTGGGCATACACACCGAGGAAACCAGATCTGAAAGAGACACGTGCACCCCAGTGTTCATCGCAGCACTGTTTATAATAGCCAGGACATGGAAGCAACCTAGATGCCCATCAGCAGATGAATGGATAAGGAAGCTGTGGTACATATACACCATGGAATATTACTCACCCATTAAAAAGAATTCATTTGAATCAGTTCTAATGAGATGGATGAAACTGGAGTCCATTATACAGAGTGAAGTAAGCCAGAAAGATAAAGAACATTACAGCATACTAACACATATATATGGAATTTAGAAAGATGGTAATGATAACCCTATATGCAAAACGGAAAAAGAGACACAGATGTACAGAACAGACTTTTGAACTCTGTGGGAGAAGGTGAGGGTGGGATGTTTTGAAAGAACAGCATGTATATTGTCTATGGTGAAACAGATCACCAGCCCAGGTGAGATGCATGAGACGAGTGCGCGGGCCTGGTGCACTGGGAGGACCCTGAGGAGTCGGGTGGGGAGGGAGGTGGGAGGGGGGATCGGGATGGGGAATATGTGTAACTCTATGGCTGATTCATGTCAATGTATGACAAAACCCACTGAAATGTTGTGAAGTAATTAGCCTCCAACTAATAAAAAAAAATTAAAAAAATATAAAAATTAAAAATATATATATATATATACCATTTATACAGTACCAAAAAAAAAAAAAAAAAAAAAGGCCTGGCTAGTTACAACCTGATAAGGAGCAAATGCCTTTCTTATTTCTCTCCTCTTCCTCCTCCACCCCATTTTCCTTTCCAGGATCATTGCAACTGGCAACTCCTTTTTTCTAAAGTAACAAGTCTTCATAAAGTGTCTGAGTAGACACATTCAATCAAACAAGAGTTTTGAGTAAGTATTCTGCCAAATAAAAGACTTGGAAGATCTTAAGTCAAAATCTAAGAATGGATATCCTTTGTGCCAAAAGATCCTAGGTAAGCTTGCTTGTTGTTGGTACAGTGTCTAAATTGAGTTAGCATAACCCAACAAGTTTGAGGATGAATAATAAGAATTTTTTTTCAACTACTGCCTTCATTTATGATAGTTTTTTAAACAAGAGCTAAACTCCTTAAACCAAATATTATGTAGGGTGTTGCCAATGTTAATTGGCCCATACAGTGAGTCTGAAATTGAAAGTACAATTCTGAGTGCCATGCATACTTGTTCATGTTCATCATACTTCTGAATGGTTAAGGACTTAGCTGAACAGGGGTATTTACCTACTAAGATTTGGCTAACTTACCAATGACAAGAGATGAAAGGACTCTCACTCAGGCAGCTGGCTAATGAGCAAATATTGCCTTCGTGTTATTAAATAGGTCCTAGCCAGTGTCGGAGAAGGAAATGGCAATCACTCCAGTACCCTTGCCTGGAAAATCCCTGGTAGGCTACAGTCCACAGGGTCGCGAAGAGTCGGACACAACTGAGTGACTTTACTTACTTACTTACTTAACCAGTGTCATGAACTCCTTAGTTCCAAATTCAGACTGAAATTGAAGAAAGTGGAGAAAACCACTAGACCATCCAGGTATGACCTAAATCAAATCCCTTATGACTATACAGTGGAAGTGAGAAATAGATTTAAGGGACTAGATCTCATAGACAGAGTGCCTGATGAACAATGGACGGAGGTTCGTGACATTGTACAGGAGACAGGGATCAAGACCATCCCCAAGAAAAAGAAGTGCAAAAAAGCAAAATGGCTGTCTGAGGAGGCCTTACAAATAGCTGTGAAAAGATGGGAAGCAAAAAGCAAAGGAGAAAAGGAAAGAGATTCCCATTTGAATGCAGAGTTCCAAAGAATAGCCAGGAGAGATAAGAAAGCCTTCTTCAGCAATCAATGCAAAGAAATAGAGGAAAACAACAGAATGGGAAAGACTAGAGATCTCTTCAAGAAAATTAGAGATATCAAGGGAACATTTCATGCAAAGATGGGCTCAACAAAGGACAGAAATTGTAGGGACCTAACAGAAGCAGAAGATATTGAGAAGAGGTGGCAAGAATACACAGAAGAACTGTACAAATAAGATCTTCATGACCCAGATAATCACGATGGTGTGATCACTCACCTAGAGCCAGACATCCTGGAATGCAAAGTCAAGTGGGCCTTAGAAAGCATCACTACAAACAAAGCTAGTAGAGGTGATGGAATTCCAATTGAGCTATTTCAAATCCTGAAAGATGATGCTGTGAAAGTGCTGCACTCAATATGTCAGCAAATTTGGAAAACTCAGCTGTGGCCACAGGACTGGAAAAGGTCAGTTTTCATTCCAATCTCAAAGAAAGGCAATGCCAAAGAATGTTCAAACTCCTGCACAATTGCACTCATCTCACACGCTAGTAAAGTGATGCTCAAAATTCTCCAAGCCAGGCTTCAGCAATACTTGAACCGTGAACTTCAGCTGTTCAAGCTTGTTTTAGAAAAGGCAGAGGAACCAGAGATCAAATTGCCAATATCCGCTGGATCATTGAAAAAGCAAGAGAGTTCCAGAAAAACATCTATTTTTGCATTATTGACTATGCCATAGCCTTTGACTGTGTGGATCACAATAAACTGTGGAAAATTCTGAAAGAGATGGGAATACCAGACCACCTGATCTGTCTCTTGAGAAACCTGTATGCAGGTCAGGAAGCAATAGTTAGAATTGGACATGAAACAACAGACTGGTTCCAAATAGGAAAAGGAGTATGTTAAGGCTGTATATTGTCACCCTGCTTATTTAACTTATATGCAGAGTACATCATGAGAAACACTGGGCTAGAGGAAATACAAGTTGGAATGAAGATTGCTGGGAGAATTATCAATAACTGCAGATATGCAGATGACACCACCCTTATGGCAGAAAGTGAAGAAGAACTAAAGAGCCTCTTGATGAAAGTGAAAGAGGAGAGTGAAAAAATTGGCTTAGGCTCAACATTCAGAAAACTAAGATCATGGCATCCAGTCCTATCACTTCACAGCAGATAGATGGGGAAACAGTGGAAACAGTGGCTGACTTTATTTTTCTGGGCCCAAAATCACTGCAGATGGTGATTGCAGCGATGAAATTAAAAGACGCCTACTCCTTGGAAGGAAAGTTATGACCAATGTAGACAGCATATTAAAAAGCAGATATATTACTTCATCAACAAAGTTACCTTTAGTCAAGGCTATGGTTTTTCCAGGGGTCATGTATAGATGTGAGAGTTGGACTATAAAGAAATCTGAGTGCCAAAGAATTGATGTTTTTGAACTGTGGTGTTGGAGAAGACTGTTGAGGGTCCCTTGGACTGCAAGGAGATCCAACCAGTCCATCCTAAAGGAGATCAGTCCTGGGTGTTCACTGGAAGGACTGATGTTGAAGCTGAAACTCCAATACTTTGGTCACCTGATGTGAAGAGCTTACTCATTGGAAAAGACCTTGATGCTGGGAAAGATTGAGGGCAGGAGGAGAAGGGGATGACAGAGGATGAGATGGTTGGATGGCATCAGTGACTCGATGGACATGGGTTTGGGTGGACTCCGGGAGTTGGTGATGGACAGGGAGGCCTGGCGTGCTGTGGTTCATGGGGTTGCAAAGAGTCGAACACGACTGAGAGACTGAACTGAACTGAACTGACTGAACCAGTGTTTCTAGCCCAAAGAAGCTTTAGCTAATTCCTGACAAAATGGTGGCTCGGATAGTAAAGAATCTGCTTGCAATGTCGGAGACCTGGGTTTGATCCCTGAGTTGGGAGGATCCCCTGGAGGAGGACATGGCAACCCACTCCAGTATTCTTGCCTGGAGAATCCCATGGACAGAGGGGCCTGGTGGGCTACAGTCCACGGGGTCACAAAGAGTCAGACACGGCTGAGTGACTGAGCATGGCACAGTCATGAGAGGGCTCTGTACGGAAAGCATGTAATTCCTCCTGTACTCTGGCTCATGTGTTCATTGCTTTCATATGGAAGACAAGGAGAGTAAAAACCTGCAAGACATAAAGGATTGAAAGCAACAGGTCTCTTGAGCTTTGAGCCATTATTTTGAGTTCATTAATAAGAATGGCATTGTGCATGTGTTGTTGCAATTTTTGATTATGGATAAGTGAATCAGTCAGTTCCGTCACTCAGTCATGTCCCACTCTTTGTGAGCCGGTGGACTCATGCTCCAGGCTTCCCTGTCCATCTCCAACTCCCAGAGCCTACTGAAACTCATGTCCATCACGTCGGTGATGCCATCCAACCATCTCATCCTCTGTCATTCCCTTCTTCTCCTGCCTTCAATCTTTCCCAGCATCAGGATCTTCTCCAATGAGTTGATTCTTCACATCAGGTGGCCAAAGTATTGGAGTTTCAGCTTCAGCATCAGTCCTTCCAATGAACACCCACGACTGATCTCCCTTAGGATGGACTGGTTGGATCTCCTTGCAGTCCACGGGACCCTCAAGAGTCTCCTCCAACACCACAGTTCAAAAGCATCAATTCTTCATTGTTTAGCTTTCTTTATAGTTCAACTCTCATATCCATACATGACATACATAGCTTTGACTAGATAATAGATAAGTGAATACATTAGCACTTTAGTTCCTCTTTTGTTTTTTTCATCTTATTTCAAAACTTGTCTCATTTATAAATATATCAACTGATCTGGTCACAAGTGATGGAAACAAAATATTCTCTTCGTAATCTATTCTGTAACCTTGAGCAGCAATGTGGTAGAGAAAAACTGAACAATGAAAATGAGGGTCTCAAACCTGGATAAATTCAGTGCTACTTAGCTTTTTGCTGTTATTTCTTCCCTGTGAAGAACATGTAAGATGGGGAATTTGACAGATAAAATAACAGTTTAACTGCCCTTCCCAATGCATTTAGTGTCTGAACATGAAAAGGGAATGAGCGTTAAGTGGAGTATTTGTCCATTTCAATCCAAGTCAGCGATCTACTACTCTCCAGCAAGATGCAGCTGGAGTTCTGGGACACAGGACACCTTGTCTGATTACCTAGTTTAGTGCATCTTTATTAAAGTCCTTTCTCACTCTCCTCTTTAATCATTATTAGGAGGATCGACAAGTAGTTTTTGCCCAGATTCCTTTCTTGAAATCTTTGTTCTCATCTTAGCAAGTTTCTATCCCAAGTTGGGAGTCCATGCCTCTCAAAAGCCTTATTCCTACAAAGTCTCGTGGAACGGCCTCAGAGGCAGTTTGTGCTTGCAAATGACAAGACACAAGTGGGGAGAATTGGCAACTACACAAAAAAGATACGAAATAGTCTCCACCTACCAGTCAGACGCTGCTCCATCAGAGTGGAAAACAATGGAGGGAATGAAGATCACTCAGTTGTATAGGATCCATTTCGAACAATCTCTAATCAATTCAGGACACCTCCTCTCCACCCGCCTCTCCCCTCCATCATCTGTCTGCCTTTGTGTAGTTCTAAGAGCAGCATTAAGAATTTTGACAAGGGTGTCATTTTAATCTGAATGTCTCAAAATGATAGGGGAGGAAAAAAGTTCTCTCTCTCTCTCTTTTTTTTTTTTTTTTTTTTTGCCTTCAACTCCAAAATAAAACGATCTGGGAAGGAGAACAAAAAGTTTCCTCTTGATATCTACTTTTGGTGTCAAGTCTTCTAGGATGGCCCTGAGGATGGAGATACTTTGGGGATAGAAGGGAGGGTGTGACATTTGTCATCACTCTTTAGGAAAGGATTAGCCAGACCAGCCCAACAGAGGCTGATTTCTGCCCACTTACAAGGACTTATAAGAAGAAAGAACTTAGAATTTGTAGTGAGGAGTTTAGATTCAGGTTCTGTGCTGTATTATTTATGTGAGCTTTCACATCTCTTTCATGTCTTGCAGCCTGATTTCTTCCTTGTAAAGAAGAAATAATACCTAAATTAGGGTGGTGTGAATATCAAATGAGGTGATATATGTGAAAAATACTTCTGGCATATCTACCCATATTTACATGGGTAAATAATGGTGTTTGAAATAAAGACCCAAAGTGTAAAGTCTGTGATAATGAGAACTTAATGTCGGGTACCATCAGGGTGAGAATTGATCGCTAGTTGAGGTAACATGCACTGAGCCATACACCCCACATATGCCCCAACTGCACCTGCACATTTCTTAAGCCGGGTCCACTTGAGCATGAGTGGAAGGGGAGAAGACTTGGCATAATGGCCTTCACTCATGCTCTTCCTTCGAGTGCTTTCCTCTCTGAGGTCTCCCACTCGCCCTCCATTGGCAATGAGCTTCCACGAGAGTTACTCACAGATGACATGACCACAATTATCAGTATCTTTGTAACTCAGTCGATGTGTTTCTTGTCCTAAGAGTTGTCACTGCTTGCATTTGGTTGCTACAGCTCATATCACATCGATCGGTTCTCTCCCTCTTGATTCTTCTTCCTCTCCTACTGCTGTATATTTATGAAAGAAATTGGGTGATTTGTTCTGTACAGCTCCCTACATTCTGGATTTGCACCTGTGTCCCTATGTTTCCAACCTTTTCCTCTATCTATTCTACTTTCTGTAAAGTGGGAGCTATACCCAGAAGCTTATTAGATTCAGGTTGGATGTTTTGTTGAGAATATCTTAGAGATGCTGTGGTGGGCTTTCCACTGCCCCTTCAAAGAGGCATGTATTCTGTGGTTCTTTCTTTTTTTGGCCACATTGAGATTGATCAGTGGGTTGGAGCATGGTCAGCCTGCTTTATTCTTTATAAAGTTCATCTAAAGGTTTTCACAGTCACTGGTAAGTGCTTGTAAGATTTATTTCAAGAGGCTTTGTACAATACTAATATTCCAATTCGACCACTTTTTAGTGTATTGGTTGGAATTCTTTTATAAGGAGAAACAACACTCATCAAGCATTTGATTACCCTCAGACATAACATAAGTAGGAAAGACAATATAAATATTTGCTTTTTACTTCACCAGTTTTCAGAATAATGAAGTGGTTCCCAAGCATTCTTGGTGGCCTATGATGCTGCTGTGGTTTCTATTTTTTAGTGTAATAATGAATGTGTAGATTTTGACATATTTAATATGCTTCAACGCATTATGGTTAGTCTCTTTTTTAACACTTAAATGATCTCAACGTTGGTAGTAGAACTGCCTACAAGTTGGCTACTAAATCCATTTAACATGACTCCAGTAAACTTGAATAATGCTTTTCAGAAGCTTCTTGCTTAGCTTCTTAAACTCCCAGATTTAGGTAATTATCTTCAAGGGAAAACTATCCATATGCTAGGCTTAGTTCTCTGACTCACTCTTCTCACCAGGATCTTAATCTATCAAGTCTCTAATTTTGATTTTTCATCCCCATGTGATTGCCACAGCCTCTGTTGGTTTCTCTTTTTCTGTGGTGGCCGCTGCCTGGGGAAAGCTCAGGTTCTCTTCTTACACCCAGAATCAGCAACTTTCCCCAGGGTGAAAGTGACGACAACTCTCAGCTCATTTTCCAATGACCTCTTTTCAGAATCTTGACTCTCTTAGCTCTGATTGTTTTGGCAGCTCTCTGGTGATATGTAAAATAGGTGACCAGGGCAGGTTCAGTGCATGAAGCAGGGCACCTCAGTGTTCTGGGACAACCCAGAGGGATAGGGTAGGGAGGGAGGTGGGAGGGTGCTCAGAATGGGGGAGGACACATGTAGACCTGTGGCTGATCCATGTTGATGTATGGCAAAAGCCATCACAATATTGCAATTATTTTCCAATTACAATAAATTAATTTTTTAAAAAAGAGTTACTGTGTAGCTGCAAGCTACTTATTAACCTGGGCTTCTCAGGTGGCTCAGTGGTAAAGAATCCACCTGCCAATGCAGGAGACAAGGGCTTGATCCCTGATCCGGGAAGATCCCACCTGCCATGGAGCAATTAAGCCCCTGTACCACAACTATTCTTGTGCCTCTGGAGCCCACAAGCCGCTACTACTGAACTCGAGCACCTAGAACCTGGGCCCTGCAACAAGAGATGACATGGCCCTGAGGAGCCCATGCACCACAAAGAAGAGCAGCTGCAAATAGACAGAAGCCTGTGCAGCAAGGAAGACCCAGCACAAAAGACCCAGCACAACCAAAAATATATATATAAAGAAAGAGATAAAATTATAAAGAAAAGAAGAAGAAAAGCTCTGAGCTCAAAGCTTGATGTCACCAACTCAAACGACCTGGTGAGAGAGGATTTCTGCTTTTTTTACCTTCTTTTCTCCTCTCCTGGAATTTCAAAGTGTCATTACCTATTCATAATGGAATGCTCAGAGCAAGTCAGATTTCTAATGAATAATATATTTCAAAAGGGAGCAAAGAGATCATACATTTTCTAGGCAAGATGAATATTCTGAGGAAACACTAGGTTGCTATCATGGATTAGAGGAACATAAGTGTCCTTTTAAAAATTGTTTTATATGTGACAACTAAATGTAATGAAGTATCCTGGGATACTTGGAATCTTGAAACAGAAAAGAACCCAGCAGGTAAAGCGAAGGCAGTCTGAATAAAAAATTGATTTTAGTTAATAATAACATATCAATTTCAGTTCATTAGTTTGACAAATGCACCATCCTAATGTATAGCATCACCGGCTCAATGGACACGAAACTCCAGGAGATGTGAAGGACAGGGAAGCCTGGCATGCTGCAGCCCATGGGGTCACAATGAGTTGGATATAACCAAGCAACTAACAACAACAAAGTAAGATATTAATAACAGGAAAAACTGGGTACAGTGTCTATGGGAACCTTCTGCAGTGTCTTCACAACTTTTCAGTAGATCTAAAATTATTCTGAAATATAAAGTTTATTTTAAAAACTGATTTCATATAGAAAGAAGGTGTTGAAAAGCAAAGGGAGGTGAGACAATAAAAGGTTACATTTATGACTCAAGTTATAAAACAAAATAGAAATATTAATATTCCATGCAGATTTGCAGAAATGATGTCAGCAAACCATTTTTATCTAGAAGTAACAATAGCAGAATAGAGCATTTCAAGTGAAGAAAACAATGTTACAGAGCCCAGCATCACCAAGTTCTTGCTCACGTACAAATAACCCTGAGAAACTTTCTGTGAATGAAGATGTATATAATTCCTAGTTTTTAAAGAGCTATGGGCAGGGAGCCAAAATATATTCTTGGACTCTATTCTTTCAGTAACCTAAAATTAACCTATTGGAATGAACTATTATACTCAGCTGTTTGGAACTGGAAATCTAACTCTAAAAGCAACCATTTTATTTGAGGTTTTTTGAAATGAAGCTTTTTTTTTTTTTTTTTTTACTGTTTTTTAATTTTTTTAAAATGTCAAATACACACAAAAGTACAGGGAACAGAATAATAACCCCTATGTGCCCATTACCCAGTTTCATCTGTGGCAGAGACTCACTAAACTTATTCCAACTCTCCCTCTTTCCTCTCATTTTTTTCCCTAGAATGATATAAATAAACTCTCAGATAACAGAGCCACTTGCTTTTTCAATACACTGACATTTTAGGTATTCTTCTACAAACATTTATGAAGCCCTTTTTAAAATTTTTGAATTTTATATTGGAGTATAGTCGATTAACAATGTTTTATTCATTTCAAGTGTACAGTAAAGTGATTCAGTTATACATATACATGCAACTAATACAACATTGTTAATCAACTATACTTCAATATAAAATAAAAAAAATTTTGTAAAGTAGATTGTCCATAAATGTTTACAAAAGAATACCTAAAATATTGGTGGATTGAAAAAGCAAATGACTCTACTAAGAGTTGCTTTATATTATCGTAGGCTGGAGTTCCATGGACAGAGGAGCTGTGGGCTATAGTCTGTGGTGTCACCAAGAACCAGACATAATTGAGTGACTAACACTTTCATTCTTTCCCAAGTTCTCTTCTTATTTATTGCAGAGTATTGAGCAGAGTTCCCTGTACTATACAGTAGGTCCTTGTTGGTTACTTATTCTGAATATAGCATTGTGTACTTGTCAATCCCAAACTCCCAATCTATCCCTTCTCCCCACCTTTCCTCACTGGTAACTACAAAATTATTCTCTAGGTCTGAAGCCCCTATTTTTGAGGCAACTAATTTAGGAGGTGAACATAGAGATGAATGAGAGATGGATCTTGCTGGGAAGGAGGAGCTTAGTTTAATAAGAAAATGAAGACAAAAGCATAATATCCCCAATGCACAATATAAAGGGGTAAATGCTGTGATCAAGACCTAGAAAGCATGTTGTGAGGTCTCAGAGCAGGTGAGGAGAACTTCGGCTGGGAGGGTTAACAGGAAGCCTTGTAACAGACGCTGGCTGCATCCTGATGCCCAGGGTTGCCCTCGCAGTAGGATGAAGGGTGATGGAGACCTGGCCGCAGCTCCCAGCCTGTGGTGCATCGCCTCCCCCCATGCCCACACACCACTTTCTTCTTCAGATACACATGCAGGGCAGGGGCATCTCAGAACAAAGTCATTTGTCCCTAAAAGAAAATGGATCCACCCTAATGGATCAAGTCTTAGAAGCAACTACAGCCTGATTTTTGATAAAAGAGAACCTAAAGAAAGTTTTCTCCGACCCTGACAGAATGGGGACTCCGAAAGAAATTAAATCATCATTAAAAAATGGAGATAATTCTAGTTCTTTCACCCCTGAGCTTGAGATGCACACCTGCTGTGAGTATTTGAAGATGTTGGCGTGAGACTACATAATTATAGAATTACGTTTGGGCTTGAAGGCAGCAAAAATATCAAAGAACAAAAGAGCACAGTGACAGAGCAAACCTGAGAATTGAGGAGAGCCCCTGCTTCAGCTTCTCTGTGACGCGGGCATCAAGGGAAAGCAGGAAGTGACTGTTATAATAACTCGCTCTTTCTCAGTGAAAGGGAAGGCAAATTACGTGCGGACCATGGGATTCGAACTGAATTGGGAGCAAAGGAATTAGCCAGTGATGGTGATAGCAGAGGTGCTCTATTCACTCTCCAGGCTCTTCCCTATAGTTTCCAGTCAACCAGCAATGATGTGAGACCTTGTGGCTACTTTAGGCCCATGGTATGTGACCATGACTAGAGATCTCTTCAAGAAAATCAGAGATACCAAGGGAATATTTCATGCAAAGATGGGCACAATAAAGGACAGAAATGGTATGGACCTAACAGAAACAGAAGATATTAAGATGAGGTGGCAAAAATACACAGAAGAACTATACAAAAAAGATCTTCATGACCCAGATAATCACGATGGTGTGATCACCAACCTAGAGCCAGACATCCTGTAATTCGAAGTCAAGTGGGCCTTAGGAAGCATCACTATGAACAAAGTTAGTGGAGGTGATGGAATTCAGTTGAGCTATTTCAAATCTTAAAAGATGATGCTGTGAAAGTGCTGCACTCAATATGTCAGCAAATTTGGAAAACTCAGCAGTGGCCACAGGACTGGAAAAAGTCAGTTTTCATTCCAATCCCAAAGAAAGGCAATGCCAAAGAATGCTCAAACTACTGCACAATTGACCTCATCTCACACGCTAGTAATGCTCAAAATCCTCCAAGCCAGGCTTCAACAGTACATGAACCGAGAACTTCCAGATGTTCAAGCTGGATTTAGAAAAGGCAGAGGAACCAGAGATCAAATTGCAAACATCTGTTGGATCACGAAAAAAGCAAGAGAGTTTGAGAGAAACATATACTTTTGTGTTATTTACTACACCGAAGACTTTGACTGTGTGGATCACAACAAATTCTGGAAAATTCTGAAAGAGATGGGACTACCAGACCACCTGACCTGCCTCTTGAGAAATCTGTATGCAGGTCAGGAAGCAACAGTTAGAACTGGACATGGAACAACAGACTGGTTCCAAATAGGAAAAGGAGTATGTGAAGACTATATATTGTCACCCTGCTTATTTAACTTATATGCAGAGTACATCATGAGAAACGCTGGGCTGGATGAAGCACGAGCTGGAATCAAGATTGCCAGGAGAAATATCAATAACCTCAGATATGCAGATGACACCACCCTAATGGCAGAAAGTGAAGAAGAACTAAAGAGCCTCTTGATGAAAGTGAAAAATAAGAGTGAAAAAGTTGGCTTGAGGCTCAGCATTCAGAAAACTAAGATCATGGCATCTGGTCCCATCACTTCATGGGAAATAGATGGGGAGACAGTGGAAACAGTGACAGACTTTATTTTTCTGGGCTCTAAAATCACTACAGATGGTGAATGCAGCCATGAAATTAAAAGACATTTTCTCCTTGGAAGAAAAGTTATGACCAACCAAGACAGTATTTTAAAAAGCAGAGACATTACTTTGCCAACAAAGGTCCATCTAGTCAAGGCTATGGTTTATCCAGTAGTCATGTATGAATGTGAGAGTTGGACTATAAAGAAAGCTGAGTGCTGAAAAATTGATGCTTTCGAACTGTGGCATTGGGGAAGACTCTTGAGAGTCCCTTGGACTGCAAGGAGATCCAGCCAGTCCATCCTAAAGGAAATCAGTTCTGAATATTCATTGGAAAGACTGATGCTGAAGCTGAAACTCCAATACTTTGGCCACCTGATGCAAAGAACTGCCTCATTGGAAAAGACCCTAATGTTTGGAAAGATTGAGGGCAGGAGGAGAAGGGGACGACAGAGGATGAGATGGTTGGATGGCATCACCAACTCGATGGACATGAGTTTGGGTAAACTCCGGGTGTTGCTGATGGACAAGGAGGCCTGGTGTGCTGAAGTCCATTGGGTCGCAAAGAGTCAGACACAACTGAGTGGCTGAACTGAATTGAACTGATGTGACCATAAATGCCTGTGTCCCTTCCATGATGAGACACTGGGGAACCAGGGTGCGTCCTTCATTCAGTCTTGCCTTCTTTGTCCACAGCAACCCTGGGAGCCACATGGTGTGATGGCAGCATCCCACGATGGAGGAAGTTGGCTCACTAATTACTGTATGGAGGAGAGCCAGCCAATAGGCTGTGGCCATGAGTCAATGGGGACATGGCCTTCTCTTCTGACATCTTGAGGCCTATTTGCTAGTATAGTCCCGCGCTGACACCCTCACTAGAGCCATGCTCAATGTCCCACTGAAGTTAGGTTACATGTGTAGCCAGGCTCACTTTGGAAGCACCTGCAAGATTTCCTCTATTGAGTCTGTTGGATCCCAGTAACTAGATGAAACCCTAAAAGCAGAAACCCTTTCTCACATGCTCCTCAGAGGACCCCACAGAGTGTTTTTCAAAGATTCACAGAATGTGAAAATAAATGGAAGAAAACCTCAGGGAGTGACCTTTTGGAATTCTCACGCTTCATAAGAAGAAAGGCAGAAATCTCAGATGTTTCCATTGGAAAAATAAGGCGGTGTTCTAAAAACACAACTCCGGGAAGAGTGAATTTTCAGAGTCATCTTATTCATTGTGTTCAATAACACTGAGACGATTGTGTAGATGGTGTTCTCACATGCAAAGCTTCGGTTTAAGTCTCAGATCAGGGGCCAGGACACAAACTCGGACACCATGCTGACTTAGAAATTATGCTTACTTCTCAACTGTTCCCCCAAATATTTTGGTCAATGATATAGTTTCAAAGCAAGTGTGGATATGAGTGCTAGATATGGTATAGTCTCGGAGGAATGTTTCAAAAACAAGAAGATCATTGTAGAATCAAGACGTTGTAGAGATAATCTGTGGGTATCATAAACCTTTGTACCTGGGGACAAAAGACAGCTCCTGCCAGCAGCACTAGTGTTAGGTCAGTAGGTTTCCATTTTGAGTGCCTACAAAACTCAGCGAACAGAACACAGAGGAAATATAAGTAGCAGCCTAAAAATCATGATAGAGAATAGAATTTCATAATGCTTTGATAGACACAGCAGTTGAGTACTTCAAAGAGTGAACTTGAATAAACCCACAGTTTCTTATTATAGAAGATAATTATGACTCACATTTATAAAGCATTTTGTAGTAGAAAGCACTTTGTGTTACTTATTTCTTACAATAAATGTCTGGGGAAGGTAATGGTATTCGTTCTCTTTACAATATTATATATGATTCTCTTTACCCAATATTATTATGGGCTCTCCTGGTGGCTCAGATGGTAAAGAATCCCCTGACAATGCAGGGGACCTGTGTTCGATCCCTGGGTTGGGAAAATCCCCTGGAGAAGGGAATGGCTACCCAGTCCTGTATTCTTGCCTGGAAAATTCCATGGACAGAGGAGCCTGGAGGGCTACAGTCCATGGGGTAGCAAAGAGACACAACCGAGCTACTGAGCACATGCTCACACAGACACATATTTGCAAGACATTAAAAAATTTCTATTGTAGTTGATTTATAATGTTGTGTTACTTTCTGGTGTATGGCAAAGTGAATCAGTTATACACATATCCACTCTTTTTTCAGTTCAGTTCAGTCACTCATTCGTGTTTGACTCTTTGCGACCCCAAGGACTGCAGCACACCAGGCTTCCCTATTCATCAATAACTCCCGTAACTTACTCAAACTCATGGCCATTGAGTCAGTGATGCCATCCAACCATCTCATCCTCTGTCATCCCCTTCTCCTCCAAACTTCAATCTTTCCCAGCATCAGGGTCTTTCCCAAGAGTCTTCACATCAGTTCTTCACATCAGGTGGCCAAAATATTGGAGTTTCAAATTCAGCATCAGTCCTCCCAATGAATATTCAGGATTGATTTCCTTTAGGATGGACTGGTTGAATCTTCTTGTAGTCCAAGGGAATCTCAAGAGTCTTCTTCAACACCACAGTTCAAAAGCATCAATTCTTCAGCACTCAGCTTTCTTTATAGTCCAATTCTCACATCCATACCTGACTACTGGAAAAACCATAGCTTTGATTTCAGATCAGTTCAGTTCAGTCGCTCAGTCATGTCTGACTCTTTGCAACCCCATGAACCACAGCACACCAGGCCTCCCTGTCCATCACCAACTCCTGGAGTCCATCCAAAACCATGTCCATTGAGTCGGTGATGCCATCCAACCATCTCATCCTCTGTCGTCCCCGTCTCTTCCTGTCTTCAATCTTTCCCAGCATCAGAGTCTTTTCCAATGAGTCAGCTTTTCACATCAGGTGGTCAAAGTATTGGAGTTTCAACATCAACATCAGTCCTTCCAATGAACACCGAGGACTGATCTCCTTTAGGATGGACTGGTTGGATCTCCTTGCATTCCAAGGGACCCTCAACAGTCTTCTCCAACACCACAGTTCAAAGGCATCAATTCTTCAGCACTCAGCTTTCTTTATAGTCCAACTCTCACATCCATACATGACTCCTGGAAAAACCGTAGCCTTGACTAGATGGACCTTTGTTGGCAAAGTAATGTCTCTGCTTTTTAATATGCTGTCTATATTAGTCATAACTTTCCTTCCAAGGAGTAAGCATTTTTTAAATTTCATGGCTGCAATCACCATCTGCAGTGATTTTAGAGCCCAGAAAAATAAAGTCTGTCACTGTTTCCACTGTCTCCCCATCTATTTGCCATGAAGTGATGGGACCAGATGCCATGGTCTTAGCTTTCTGAATGCTGAGTTTTAAGCCAACTTTTTCACTCTCCTCTTTCACTTTCATCAAGAGGCTCTTAGTTCTTCTTCACTTTCTGCCATTAGGGTGGTGTCATCTGCATATCTGAGGTTATTGATATTTCTCCTGGTAATCTTGATTCCAGCTTGTGCTTCATCCAACCCAGCGTTTCTCATAATGTACTTTACATATAAGTTAAATAAGCAGGGTGACAGTATACAGCCCTGACGTACTCTTTTTCCTATTTGGAACTAGTCTGTTGTTCCATGTCCACTTCTAACTATTGCTTCCTGACCTATGTACAGATTCCTCAACTAGACAGACCTTTGTTGGCAAAGTAATGACTCTGTTTTTTAATACGCTGTCTAAGTTGGTCATAGCTTTTCTTCCAAGGAGCAAGCATCTTTTAATTTCATGGCTGCAGTGATTTTGGAGCCCTCAAAAATAATGTCTCTCACTGTTTCCATTGTTTCCCCATCTATTGGCCATGGGATCAGATGCCATCATCTTAGTTTTCTGAATGTTGAGTTTTAAGCCAACTTTTTCACTCTCCTCTTTCACTTTCATCAAGAGGCTCTTTATAGGCCATTACAGAGTGCTGAGTTGGAGAAGGGAATGGCATCCCACTCCAGTACTCCTTCCTGGAAAATCCCATGGATGGAGAAGTCTGGTAGGCTGCAATCCATGGGGTCGCTAAGGGTCGGACACGAATAAGTGACTTCACTTTCAATTTTCACTTTCATGCATTGGAGAAGGAAATGGCAACCCACTCCAGGGTTCTTGCCTGGAGAATCCCAGGGACAGGGGAGCCTGGTGGGCTGCCGTCTATGGGGTCACACAGAGTTGGACACGACTGAAGTGACTTAGCAGCAGCAGCAACAGAGTACTGAGTAGAGTTCCCTGTGCCATACAGTAGGTCCTTAATAGTTATCTATTTTATATATAGTAGGGTGTATATGTCAATCTCAGTCTCCCAGTTTATCCTTCCACCTGTTACCCTCTGGTAACCACAAATTTGTTTTCTACATCTTCAACTCTATTTCTGTTTTGTAGATAAGTTCATTTGTACCTTATTGTTTAGATTCCACACAATGGGACCTAATTAAACTTAAGAGTTTTGGCACAGCAAAGGAAACCATAAACAAAATGAAAAGACAATCCTCAGAATGGGAGAAAATGTTTGCAAATGAAGCAACCAACAAATGCTTAATCTCTAAAATATATAAACAGCTCATGCAGTTCAATATCAATAAAACAAAACATGGGTGGAAGATCTTATAGACATTTCTATAAAGAAGGCATACAGGTGGCTAAAAAGCACATGAAAAGATGCTCAACATCACTAATTATTAGATAAATGTTAATCAAAGCTACAATGAGATATCACCTAACACTGATCAGACTCGGTCAGTTCAGTTGCTCAGTTGTGTCCAACTTCTTGTGACCTCATGAACTGCAGCATGACAGGCTTCCCTGTCCATCACCAACTCCCAGAACTTACTCAAACTCATGTCCATTGAATCGGTGATGCCATCCAACCACCTCATCCTCTGTTGTCCCCTTTTCCTCCCACCTTCAATCTTTCCCAGCATCAAGGTCTTTTCAAATTAGTCAATTCTTCGCATCAGGTGGCCAAAGTATTGGAGTTTCAACTTTGACATAAGTCCTTCCAACGGATATTCAGGACTGATTTTCCTTAAGATGGACTGGTTGAATCTCCTTGCTGTCCAAGGGACTCTCAGGAGTGTTATCCAACCCCACAGCTCAAAATCATCAATTCTTCAGTGCTCAGCTTTCTTTATAGTCCAACTCTCACAACCATACATGACTACTGGAAAAATGATAGCTTTGACTAGACGGACCTTTGTTGGCAAAGTAATGTCTCTGCTTTTTAATATGCTATCTAGGTT
Organism: Muntiacus reevesi; assembly: GCF_963930625.1. NCBI lineage: Eukaryota > Metazoa > Chordata > Mammalia > Artiodactyla > Cervidae > Muntiacus > Muntiacus reevesi. The sequence continues at coordinate 20,969,114 of NC_089259.1, read as the reverse complement.
GGTCATAACTTTTCTTCCAAGGAGCAAGCGTCTTTTAATTTCAAGCCTGTGTCACCATCCGCAGTGATTTTGGAGCCCCCCCAAAATAAAGTCTGTCACTGTTCCCACTGTCTCCCCATCTATTTGCCATGAAGTGATGAACTCCTTATTGCCAATTTCAGACTTAAACTGAAGAAAGTGGAGAAAACCACTAGACCATTCAGGTATGACCTAAATAAAATCCCTTATGACTATACAGTGGAAGTGAGAAATAGATTTAAGGGACTAGATCTCATAGACAGAGTGACTGAAAAACTATGGACGGAGGTTCGTGACATTGTACAGGAGACAGGGATCAAGACCATCCCCATGGAAAAGAAATGCAAAAAGGCAAAATGGTTGTTTGAGGAGGACTTACAAATAGCTGTGGAAAGAAAAGTGAAAAGCAAAGGAGAAAAGGAAAGATATTCCCATTTGAATGTAGAGTTCCAAAGAATAGCAAGGAGAGATAAGAAAGCCTTCCTCAGCAATCAATGTAAAGAAATAGAGGAAAACAGTAGAATGGGAAAGACTAGAGATCTCTTCAAGAAAATGAGAGATATCAAGGGAATATTTCATGCAAAGATGGGTTTGATAAAGGACAGAAATGGTATGGACCTAAAGGAAGCAGAAGATATTAAGAAGAGGTGGCAAGAATACACAGAAGAACTGTACAAATAAGATCTTCACGACCCAGATAATCACGATGGTGTGATCACTCACCTAGAGCCAGACATCCTGGAATGTGAAGTCAAGTGGGCCTTAGAAAGCATCACTACGAACAAAGCTTGTGGATGTGATGGAATTCCAGTTGAGCTGTTTCAAATCCTGAAAAATGATGCTGTGAAAGTGCTGCACTCAATATGTCAGCAAATTTGGAAAACTCAGCAGTAGCCACAGGACTGGGAAAGGTCAGTTTTCATTCCAATCCCTAAGAAAGGCAATGCCAAAGAATACTCAAACTACCACACAATTACACTCATCTCACACGCTAGTAAAGTAATGCTTAAAATTCTCCAAGCCAGGCTTTAGCAATACGTGAACCGAGAACTTCCAGATGTTCAAGCTAGTTTTAGAAAAGGCAGAGGAACCAGAGATCAAATTGCCAATATCCACTGGATCATCGAAAAAGCAAGAGAGTTCCAGAAAAACATCTATTTCTGCTTTATTGACTACGCCAAAGCCTTTGACTGTGTGGATCACAATAAACTGTGAAAAATTCTGAAAGAGATGGGAATACCAGACCACCTGACCTGTCTCTTGAGAAACCTGTATGCATGTCATGAAACGACACTTAGAACTGGACATGGAACAATAGACTGGTTCCAAATAGGAAAAGGAGTATGTGAAGGCTGTATATTGTAGCCCTGCTTATTTAACTTATATGCAGAGTACATCATGAGCAGAGTACATCCAGCTGGGCTGGATGAAGCACAAGCTGGAATCAAGATTGCCAGGAGAAATATCAATAACCTCAGATATGCAGATGACACCACCCTTATGGCAGAGAGTGAAGAGGAACTAAAAAGCCTCTTGATGAAAGTGAAAGAGGAGAGTGAAAAAGTTGGCTTAAAGCTTAACATTCAGAAAACTAAGATCATGGCATCTAGTCCCATCACCTCATGGGAAATAGATGGGGAGACAGTGCAAACAGTGTCAGACTTTATTTTTCTGGGCTCTAAAATCACTGCGGATGGTTACTGCAGCTATGAAATTAAAAGATGCTTGCTCCTTGGAAGGAAAGTTAGATGCCAACGTAGACAGCATATTAAAAAGCAGAGACAGTACTTTGCCAACAAAGGTTCTGTCTGGTCAAGGCTATGGTTTTTCCAGGGGTCATGTATGGATGTGAGAGTTGGACTGTGAAGAAAGCTGAGTGCTGAAAAATTGATGCTTTTGAACTGTGGTGTTGGAGAAGACTCTTGAGAGTCCCTTGGACTGTAAGGAGATCCAACCAGTCCATCCTAAAGGAGATCAGTCCTGGGTGTTCATTGGAAGAACTGATGCTGAAGCTGAAACTCCAATACTTCGGCCACCTCATGTGAAGAGTTGACTCATTGGAAAAGACCCTGATTCTGGGAGGGACTGAGGGCAGGAGGAGAAGGGGATGACAGAGGATGAGATGGCTAGATGCCATCACCGACTCGATGGGCATGAGTTTGAGTAAACTCCGGGAGTTGGTGATGGACAGGGAGGCCTGGCGTGCTGCGATTCATGGGGTCGCAAAGAGTCAGACATGACTGAGCTACTGAACTGAACTGAACTGAACTGATGGGACCAGCTGCCACTATCTTAGTTTTCTGAATGTTGAGCCTCAAGCTAAGTTTTTCACTCTCCTCTTTCACTTTCATTAAGAGGCTCGTTAGTTCTTCTTTGATTTCTGCCATAAGTGTGGCATTATCTGCATATCTGAGGTCATTTGTCGGACTGGTCATCATCAAAAAATTTTTAAATAATAAATGCTGGATAGGATGTGGAGAAAAGGGAACCTTCCCACACTGTTGGAGGGAATGTAAATTGGCAATGCTACTGTGGTTAACAGTGTGGAGGTTCCTTAAAAAACTAAAAATAGAGCTACTTTATAATTCAACAATCCCACTTCTGGGCATATATCCAGAAAAAAAAAAACATAATTTGAAAAGCTTTTTTCAGATTCTCCCCTATATCCATAGTAGCACTATTTACTATAGACAGGACATGGAAGCAACCTAAATGTCTATCGACAGATGAATGGATAAACAAGATGTGGTACATATGTACGATGGTATATTACTCAGTCATAAAAAGAATGAAATAATGCCATTGGCAGCAACATGGATGGACCAAGAAATTGTCATACTGATTAAGTAAGTCAGAGAGAGAAAGACAAATATCATATGATATTTTCAAGGTATTGTTTAAGGGGAGAGAGTATGTATTTCATTTCAAAGAGCAAATTTGCTCTCTATGAGAGCCAAGGAACACTTGTAGAGAAAAAAAAAAAAAAAAGAGCAGTGTGTCTGCAGCTCGAGGAGGGCCCTGAAAGCTTGAAGCTATGTGTGCTATTCCTGGCTTCCCACTGGCCTCCTCCATGACTTTGGCAAAACTACACAGGGCATGGGACCAAGAGCTTGCCCATACTATAGCAATGGATTATCCTGGCATGAAAGCGGGCATTGCAAATTGGCAAACTACTTCAAAAGAACTGGAAAACAAAAGCAGATGTGAGTCTCTGGGAGGGAGCTGAGGAAGGCAATCACATAGAAGGAGAAATACTTGTTTTGACTGAAGGCAGCAAATGATCCAACAATTGAAGTAGGTGGTTTCCTTAATGGATGCTTCTAAAAGTGAGCCAGACTTTATCTGTTGGATTCTCTGACCCCAAATATTTTGATTTGCTTTGGGGGTGTCTAGAAAAAAAACATTTTTTTCTCTTTGTCATTCTTAGGATTCTCCTCTCTGTCCTTCTGTCCAACTAAAAAGGAATCCATTGGTGGGAATAGAAATCTCTTTCTACAGATTGAAGTAAGCCAGAAAGATAAAGACCAATACAGTATACTAACGCATATATATGGAATTTAAAAAGATGGTAACGATAACCCTATATGCAAAATGGAAAAAGAGACACAGATGTACAGAACAGACTTTGGGACTCTGTGGGAGAAGGCGAGGGTGGGATGATCTGAGAGAATAGCATTGAAACAAGTATACTATCAAGGGTGAAACAGACCGCCAGCCCAGGTTGGATGCATGAGACAAGTGCTCAGGGCTGGTGCACTGGGAAGACCCAGAGGGATGGGATGGGGAGGGAGGTGGGGGGGGGGGTCGGGAAGGGGAACACATGTAAATTCATGGCTGATTCATGTCAATGTATGGCAAAAACCACTACAATATTGTAAAGTAATTATCCTCCAACTAATAAAAAAAAATAATAATAAAGAAAGAAAGAAAGAAAAGGAAAAAAAAGAAAAAGAAATCTCTTTCTATTTGGAGATTTATAAGGGCCTTGTAGGCCTTCCCAGGTGGTGCTAGTGGTACAAAACCCGCCTGCCAATGCAGGAGACATAAGGCTTGAGTTTGACCCCTGGGTCAGGAAGATCCCCTGGAGGAGGGCATGGCAACCCACTCCAGTATTCTTGCCTGGAGACTCCCATGGGCAGAGGAGCCTGGCTGGCTACAGTCCATAGGGTTGCAAAGAGTTGGACACAACTAAAGTGACTTAGCCCAGAACAGCACAAGGGCCTTGTAATAACCCTCTCTAAAAGAGGAACAATAGAAATCCCATGACAAAGTATTAATATCACTTGTAATATCTGATGATCATCTTTGAGATCTTTTCTAGAAATGCAAAGACTTGATAAGATCCAGCCAGTTCCAATTCCTCATCAAACCAGAAGGGCACTAAAAGCACAGCCTTTGGGAATCTCTGAGTGCTTTGGATGCTGAGGAAGAGAATGCACAAGCTCCCCCTAGGAGGGGACAGCGGCAAGCTGTGAGGGGAAGAGAGGCGGGAACCACAGCAGAATGGTGGCACCCTGCCCATCCTCAGGAGACTCTGGCAGCTCACCTGAGAAAGGCAAAACACGTTCCTCCAGTTAGTGATCTCTCATCTTCAGAGCCTTTGGGAAGGAGCCTCTGGTTTGCGGAAGCAGTTGAAGCCTCATCAAGTGATTTTGTGGACCTGTGGAACAGCTCATCAAGGAAGGAGCAGCTTTACAGAGCAGATGAAGAGAGCAGGGCCAGGGAAAGAAGTGCCAGTGGTACAGTGCAGGGTGAGAGGTGACATCTATACTAAACGGTTTAAGGAAAGGGGGCACAGGCTTTTCTCAGTATCCATCGGAGAACTTTTTCCTCCCACCTTTCTGGTCCCTCCTCAGCCTCCCAGGCAAATCAACCAAGTCCTTCAATGCAGGGGCTTCTTGGGGCTCTACTGGGTCCCTTTCATTCTCGAACTAGGCACTGGCCCTGGGTAACCCCAAAGACCCAGGTGTCAATAACCACCTGAATTCTGCCAATTCCTCCAGCCATAGCCTCAAGTCAGACCCTTCTCTTGAGCCTCGTATTATACCTCTAACTGCCCCCCTGGGCTTTTCTGCCCGAATCGCCCCAGAGACATCAAGGCATGTCCTCAAAGTCTGCTCTGCTCTCTCTCTCTGTTACATATTTGCCAACTGCATGCTCACTCACTCAACCTCAGTGGATATCTCATAGATCCATCTCCTCTCCACTCCCATGACCAGGAGTTCAGACTTCTTTTATTTCTCACTTGGATTGCTTTCTGAAATCCCCATCTCCCATCTCATCTCCTTTGAGTCAGTTCTTCACAGTTTTATTGCAGTACTATTTATACAAGATGAAACATGTTGTGGAATGGGGTTTGGCTCTTGCCCATCACTGAGAACCATAGGCCACTGTGAAGAGCCATTGAATCAGCTGGCACTCCCTCCCAGGGCTGACTGAAACGTGACCAAATGAGACTCAGGTCTCACTTCCAACATTGCTTCCAATGTATGTGCACAGAAGACTGGAGCTCTTTAAGTTATTAGGGAAGAGGCAGGTCACTTCCTGGGGTAAAGGAAAAGAATGTTTTAGCTTTCCTCCTCTCTTTCTCATAGAAAGAAGAGAGTTTACTGTCCCTGAGTGAAGGAATGAGACATAAATTTTTCATGAAGAGTGGAAGTGCCTGCAAGGAAGAACCCAGGAAACTCACTTCCCAGCTTGATGGTCAGTGAATGATATTAACTTGGAGCCAGCAACCCAGAGCAGAGGGTTCTTGGGAGAACTTGACTTGCATCCTCTGGAGTTTTTGGACACCTGTGAAGACAGAGGCATGTGTCTGTCTTTCTCCTGGAACAGCCTGAAGACAAATCACCAGGGGGGAAAAGGGTAACCTGTGGATCAGCCTGAGTTCGCAGCAAGAATACACACATTACATGGAAAAGTCATGCCAGAGAGGGAAGTTACTGCCATCTTTAAGGTATCCTGACCCACCAGGGAAAAGGGGCTGGGGGATACACTTGGAGGCAGGAGCTGGGAGGTATCACAAAATACCTCAAGATATTCATTGGGGTTGAGTGTTGGGCAAGTGATCATGTTGTTGGCAAATACTTACCTCTGGAATACATCACCCATGTCAGAGAAGCACACAGGACAGAGAGTTCACGGAGCCTCCAAATCTCTAAATGAACGCACAAAAGAACCTTTTCCTCTTTTTCTTGAATCCCCCCTTCCTTCAAATCTTGTTTCTGGAGGAGCCAGAAACAGGAATGATAGAACAGACTCCAATTGCAGGCTTCATGGCCCAGCTCAGGACTGAGTTGAGGGAAAAGAAGAAGTTGGGGTTGAATGTGAGATTGGTGTTTAGATTTACACTCTACTCAACCTTTCTTTTTTTTTCATTTATTTTTATTAGTTGGAGGCTAATTACTTTACAATATTGTAGTGATTTTTGCCATACATTGACATGAATCAGCCATGGGTTTATGTGTGTTCCCCATCCTGATCCCTCCTCCCACCTCCCTCCCCATCCCATCCCTCTGGGTCTTCCCAGTGCACCAGCCCTGAGCACTTGTCTCATACATCCAACCTGGACTGGCGATCTGTTTCACACTTGATAATATACTTGTTTCAATGCTGTTCTCTCAGATCATCCCACCCTCACCTTCTCCCACAGAGTACAAAAGTCTGTTCTATACATCTGTGTCTCTTTTTTTGTCCTGCATATAGGGTTATCGTTACCATCTTTTAAAATTCCATATATATGCGTTAGTATACTGTATTGGTGTTTATCTTTCTGGCTTACTTCACTCTGTATAATGGGCTCCAGTTTCATCCATCTCATTAGAACTGATTCAAATATATTCTTTTTAATGGTTGAGTAATACTCCATGGTGTATATGTACCACAGCTTCCTTATCCATTCGTCTGCTGATGGGCATCTAGGTTGTTTCCATGTCCTGGCTATTATAAACAGTGCTGTGATGAACACTGGGGTGCACGTGTCTCTTTCAGATCTGGTTTCCTCAGTGTGCATACCCAGGAGTGGGATTGCTGGGTCATATGGCAGTTCTATTTCCAGTTTTTTAAGGAATCTCCACACTGTTCTCCATAGCGGCTGTACTAGTTTGCATTCCCACCAACAGTGTAAGAGGGTTCTCTTTTTTCCACACCCTCTCCAGCATTTATTGCTTGTAGACTTTTGGGTAGCAGTCATCCTGACTGGCGTGTAGTGGTACCTCATTGTGGTTTTGATTTGCATTTCTCTGATAGTGAGTGATATTGAGCATCTTTTCATGTGTTTGTTAGCCATCTGTATGTCTTCTTTGGAGAAATGTCTGTTTAGTTCTTTGGCCCATTTTTTGATTGGGTCATTTATTTTTCTGGAATTGAGCTGCAGGAGTTGCTTGTATATTTTTGAGATTAATCCTTTGTCTGTTTCTTCGTTTGCTATTAATTTCTCCCATTCTGAAGGTTGTCTTTTTTTTCAATCTCTGTAAGTGAGTTCATTGTCAAAGTAAGACTGTTCTTACAGCTGACTTATAACTGTTCTTATATCCTGACACCTACAGGATCTTCTAGTGAAAGTGAAAGTGTTAGTCGCTCAGTCATGTCTGACTCTTTGTGACCGCTTGAGCTGTAGCCCACCAGGTTCCTTTGTCCATGGAATTCTCCAAGCAGGAATACTGGAATGAGCTGCCATTTCCTCCTCCAGGGGATCTTCCTGACCCAGGGATTGAATCAGGGTCTCCTGCATTGCAGGCAGATTCTTTTACTGTCTGAGCCATCAGGGAAGCCCTACAGGATCTTCTAGAGATGTCTTCAAAGGTTAAGGATGAAAGTTCTGGCAAAACACATTTGAAAGCAGAGCTCGGAGAAAAATAAAGTCATTTCTCATATTCCAAAGTCAAAAATAACATGTCATTCCTCTGCTTAAAATCCCTCAGTGACTTCCAAACATAACTCTTGGCACCTAATAAACATAAAATTTTTAAAAATATATAAATGAATGAGCATGTTCATGTTAGAAAGAAAAGCTAGTCTACTCCTACTCACATATTTCTGAATTACAAAAAATAAGGAGATTGAGAAGGCAGGTGTCTTGCTTTTGTTATTAAACATGTTTTGAGAATATTAAGTAGACCACAAATTGACCATCTTCTGTTCTTCCGGCTCCACCCATCATTTCCCCCAAAAATGTCTAGGTCTGAGTCTATATCTATGTGTGTATGCATGCCTGCTAAGTTGCTTCAGTTGTGTCTGATTCTTTGTGACCCTATGGTTTGCAGCCCATCAGGCCCCTCTGGCCGTGGGGATTCTCCAGGCAAGAATACTGGAGTAGGTTGCCATGCCGTCCTCCAGGGAATCCTCCCAACCCAGGGATTGAACCATGTCTCTTGGTTTCCTGCATTGGCAAGCAGAGTTTTTATGAAGTACCGCCTGGGAAGCCCATCAGTAACTACAACTGTATCTGTAGCTACATCCAAATCCATATTTCACCCACATTATGTCAATATCATCAATGAAAAAGAGGAAATGTTCTTAGTTTATAGCTTCTATTACTTTGCTCACAGAATGTTTTACCATATTCAAATCAGTAACCAATGAAGATCAGGAAATGAAATATAATTGTTAGATATAATATCTATATGGTTATCCATATGTATAGAGATGTACAGATTTATTTATTTTCTTACATGACGCCCCATATATGACTCTCCCTTTCGTCTTGGTTGGTTTTACCTTAATAGCTGACAATCAGCCTGAAGTGTGGCTGCAGGTGATTCCTGGGACCCTCTGTGGCCTCTATAGTGAACCCAGTGGCTACCTTGCAGGCCAGCATCCTTAGCTACCCCACCCAAGGCATAGAGAAACTCCCTAGAAAATCCTTTTCACTATTGACAAAGCCAGTTCCCAAGACATACTGCAAGATCATATTCTGGTCATTGAAAAAATAAATCAACACTGACTTTTTCTTTCTCTTTGCATTTCCATCTCAATAGCCCTGTAGATAATATTTTAGGCTGATTTGAGAGAAAGTCTTAGAAATGTGAAAAGGGAAATCACTTTTAAGTTACCCTGATACAAACAAATTTTGTATATAGTTCAGAGCCATGAACTGGATCAGGCTCTGTGCTTCTATGTGGAGGTAAAAGTTTAAAGAGATGTGACCGCAGCATACAAAGTGTTCCTTCTGCTGGAAATTTATATAGATGGATAATTATTTGTTATTGTTTTTCAGTCATCAAGTCATGTTCTATTCTCTGCAACCCCATGGACTGCAGCATGCCAAGCTTCCCTGTCCTTCATGATCTCCCGGAGTTTGCTCAAACTCATGTCCATTAAGTTGGTGCTTAATCCAACAATCTCATCCTCTGCTGCCCTCTTCTCCATTCGCCTTCAATATTTCCCAGCATCAGGGTCTTTTCCAATGAGCTGCTCTTCACAACAGGTGGCCAAAGTATTGAATAGCTTCAGCTTCAGCATCAGTCCTTCCAATGAATTTTCAGGGTTGATTTCCTTTAGCATTGACTGTCTCCTTAAAGCCCAAGGGACTCTATACTTATAACATGGAATTAAAAAAAAAGGTACAAATGAACTCATCGCTCAGACATTCCCTGGCTCATCAATTCCTCCTTCCTCTGCCTTTATTTTGTGATGCACTGAACACTAGTTTGGCAATGAAGAATCCAAAGCTAGGACTCCTTATTTGGACTCAGTTACTTGGCAAAATAGTTTATTAGGGAAAGTGAAAAGAACAGATCCAGGGCTCTTGCACTTTGGAAATCAGTAGCCTCGTGGCACCTAGGGTAAAGAGCTGAGAGGGATGGCAAGAAATGATTCCTTTTCTAACAGAGAGTTTCAAAAAGATACTGTAAATCTGTTGCATTAAAAAAATTGAGTTACAAAAAAAAAAAAATTGAGTTACGTGCGAGTCCGAATCTACACCTCCTAAAATGAACAATAACTACAGATTTAATAGCTTTCAGAGTAAAATTGATTAGAAGTTGGTGAAAATAGATACCAAAGCATCAGGTGGAGAAGCACATGGCAAAACAGTTTTATAATCTTGAGCAGGAGAGGGTGATACCATCTCCATTAACTATGATTGATCAAAACTATTTTCTAATTTCTTACCTAATTTTTACCCAAGCATTATATTGCTGCAATTATAATGATTCAAATAAAAAAAGAAAATCTCTAATCAATTAGATAATCTTAGCTAACTGAGTAGTAAATCAGAATCTCACAAAATATAGATATTTTGTCTTGCAAATAAGTTCCTTCTAGGGTATGTGGGCTGTAGGGTTTGTGAAACCAGGATTGTTTGTGTGAATCAAGTAACTTCTTAATATACATAGAGTTATTTATTTATTTGTTTCATAAAAATATACATAGCATTGCATTTCCCTCTTGGACCTCCCACCCCACCCCTCTAGGTCATCTCCCAGCCCCCAGTTGAATCCCCTTTGCTTTATTGTAGCTTCCCACTAGCTATCTATTTCAGACAGTAGGTCCCAAAGTATACAAACAGTTCATGGAGCTCAATATCAAAACAATAAACAGCACAATCAGAAAATAGGTAGAAGACCTAAATAGACATTTCTCCAAAGAAGATATACACATGGCCAAGAGGCACATGAAAAGATGCTCAACATCACTCATTAGAGAAACGCAATTCAAAACTACAATGAGGTATCATCTCACATCAGTCAGAATGGCCGTCATCAAAAAATCTACAAACAATAAATGCTGGAGAGGAGGTGGAGAAAAGGAAACCCTCCTATGCTGTTGGTGGGAATGTAAATTGACACAACCACTGTGGAGAAGAGTATGGAGGTTCCTCAAGTATCTCCTTTCAACAGCATTGTTTTTTTAGATGCTCTGCTCTCCAAAAATAGTGTTTGATCTTGTGCTTTTCTTTTTTAAATGGCCTGCGGGGATTAAATATATTAATAAATTCACTTGGTTCAAAATATTATTAGCATAATCATGTAAAGCTTAAATTCTTCTAGTTATAAAGCACACAGGTATTTGGTCCAACCTTTAGACAAAAGGAAAGCAGCTCTTCAACAATGCACAATGGGAATGAGGGCTTGTTTTATAAGTGCATTGCCAATAATTTTATAAGGTTAATGATACTGCTTTGATAATGAATCTTGTAGACCTTTCCCCAAAATCAATCCTTCTAAGTATGATTTTATCATAAATGGGGAGACTTGTTAGTCATAAAAATCAGGAATTTTTATCAAACATGTATGCATTATTTCAAATGATTTAAATATAAATTTAGTAGAGAGTTGGATTAGAAGTCTTGGAATTGATGTCTACGCCTGTTCTAAGAGTTACATGCTGGAAGTGTGTTTATCCCTGATTCTGACCATCATTTAATCATTCCAATAAGATATGAACTGAAAGGTAAATCCTCTTTAAAAGTTGAAGGCTGAAATGCAGATATCTGGCACTAAATAGTTCCCATAGTACTAAATAGTACTCCATTTAATAACTGTCATGATTCGTGGTTGCCAAGTAGCTTATCGGCAGGAACTTGCAAACTGGGCAGGCAGATGAACCTGGACCAGGTTTATTTAGGCACCAGTTACTGTCTGTCTTCTACTCTTGTTTGGAGGGGACTCAATGGGGGTGAAATGGGGGGCAAAGCTAGGGGGAGTAATGGCAGGAGGTTTCTGGATGCTCCAGGGGCTGAAAAAAAAAAAGCAACCTGAAACTGGATCTTTTCACTTAGCAAGTTGCACTCCTGCAGCAGCAGGCTTTTTTAAGATTTTTTTTTTTTTAATGTGGATCATTTTTAAAGTCTTCATTGAATTTGTTGCAATATTGCTTCATTTTATGTTTTGCTTTTTTGGCCATGAGGCATGTGGGATCTTAGCTCCCTGACCAGGGTTCGAACCCACATTCCCTATGGTGGAAACCTGAAGTCTTAACCACTGGACCACCAGGGAAGTCCCAGCAGCAAGTTTTTGATGCTAGTATATTAGACCTCTGAAATCTTTAAATCCTAGGTAAGATTGGAATGGTCAACAAGTTTGGGATCCACAATAAATTTGGGGAGACAAACTTTTTCTTCTTTCAGTTCAATTCAGTTGCTCAGTCATGTCCAACTCTTTGCAACTCTATGGACAGCGGCACGCCAGGCCTCCCTATCCATCACCAACTCCCAGAGCTTGCCCATACTCATGTCCATCGAGTCGGTGATGCCATCCAACCACCTCTTCTTTAGCACTTCCCTTTCCAGATCCACCATTAATTCCGTTGCAGGTATATCACCCCCATGTCCCTGCCCACTCTCCTTTGTACTTACTCTCTCCTACACACACACGTGCACGCACACACACACACCAGAACACACTCAAGAAACCCCATCTGGACCATCTTGACTAGTCTCTTCTTGTCTACTTTCTACAGTCTTTTTTTTTTTTTGGCTAATGTGTGATCTGTTCTGGAAGTGAGACAAGGCTTGGTTTCATGTGTCCACCATCTTCTCCTGCCATTTTTCAAGGAGGCCAAGCTCTGAGGATGGCTGTGTTGGCATCAAGAGTCACAAGAACTGTGTTGATCCTTCCAGAAAGTTCTTCACCAGGTTTGGAGGGAGGCAGAGCTGGCTGCTTCAGAAATGTGACTGACTAGGCTAGTACAACCAACTGCAGAGGTCCCCTGGGGCACCAGACACCCTGGACCCCCCCCAACCCCCCCTAAAGACAGACCATAGAGACAAAGGAACACAAACCCAGGAACAGGGACCCAGAATGACTGAATTATAAGAATCTCCCCTAAAGCCAACCAGCAAATGTTGCCCTTCAAGTACATCAACAGAAAGATGGATCTTGAGAAGAACACTCTCTGTTTGGCAGGCTTCCTTTGGCATTTAAGGCTCTGGCATCCACAGCCTTGGAACAGAGATGGTTCATTTTTCAAGAGTTGGCTGGGAATTTCACAGAAGGAGGATTCCTCTTGAGTTTTGCATGCACAAGAGTTTGGAAGAAAGGTGGGGACCAAGTGTGCAGCCATATTCTACTTGTAGTCTCTGATTTCTTGGAAGACACCATGTAGTCACTGTTTCTAAGGCCTTTAGAACTATCCAGGTGGGGCTTCTCCAATGAATGGGCTGTCCTTGAGCTGGTGTCCAGGCACCCCTCTGATTGGTTCAGGACAAACCAAAGCACGTGGCACAGTCAGTGATGAAGGGCTGACTTCTGTAGAAAATCCCCATCACCGAAGTTAGGGTTCAGAAGAACAGCCACGGTGTCAGTCTGTTTTTGGGGGTGGTCCCAGCTTTGCTTGTAGTTTCTTGCTTGCTCCCGATCATCATCTCCTGTGGCCTGCCCCGTGTGCCTTGAGTTCCCTGTCAGACACAGCGCCAGCGCCTTAAAGAGATAGATTAGCCACATTAGCTTAAGACAATTCTCTGTTATGTATCTATTTAATTTGGTTGAATCTGAGGTAGTAAATTGTCAAGAGACAGCAACCTTTGATTGCGGTTGCACAGCATGGTAGGAGCACGAGATACGGGATGGAAAGTGAACTTTTATATTTACCATTTATCAGATACATGGCTTTTAAAATTATTTACTTATTTTTATTCTTGGCTGGGCTGGGTCTTCATTGCTGCACCAGGCATGGGCTTTCTCCAGTCATGGTGAGCAGAGGCTGCTCTCTAGTTGGGCTTCTCATTGCTGTGATTTATCTTGTTTCAGAGCATGGGCTGTAGGGTGCATGGGCTTCAATAGTTGAGGCTCGTGGGGTCTAGAGTATTAGCTCTGTAGTCGTGGCCCATGGGCTTAGTTGTCCCAAGGCATGTGGGGTCTTCCTGGGCCAGGGATGCATTGGCAGGCGAGTTCTTAACCCCTGAGAAGTTCCATGTACATGGATTTGACAAGCCATATAAATTCTGTTTCTTCACAAGTGCAGTGGAACTCAAAGGGTTGTGTGGATTATATTGAATAGAAGTATTTGTGGTGTTTTCAAACTGTGGTGCTGTAGCATTGTTACAGTATTAAGTCCCATATTAATCAGGATAACTGATGTTAGCTGATGTAACAAACTTCACTCCTCAGGGACTTAAGAATGTAAAGATCTACTTCTTATTCTATGACAGTGCCCAGTGAGGGTTGTGGGGTGGGAAGTAGGTGAGAGGACTTTGCCTCTTGCTGTCACATAACAGTCCAGGTTCCTTCCTTTATGTCACTTTCCTTTCATCTGATGCCTTGTCCTCAACCAATGAGAGAGAGAAAATATGGGGACACACACCTGCTCTTAACTGCTTTGGCATGAAATTGACTCACAGGTCAAGGGGTTGGAAGCCGTATTCTGGCTGTGCCCATGAAGAAGAGGACAGCGTAGAAGTTGCTGAGCACTAGAAGTCTCTGCTACAGCCTGACATTGCTAACGATTTTATTCCTCCATGGAGACATTAGTTTTCGCTTGTTACACTGTTTCAACTCAACTGTCATTAGAAAAGACATGCTCTCTTTGATGATCACCATCAGAAATCAAGTTGAACAAGCTGCTCTGAATGTTTAATAAATACATTTAATCTTCCAAAGCAAATTTTGAGCAATGGAGCATAAAGAAAGAAATCCATTTTGGAGCTGATGAATAAAACAGGAAAAAAAGAGAGAGAGAGAGAGAGAAGAATCTTCTGATTGAAAGATGACAATCAACACTTGTGTGGGTCAATCCTGTAGCCAGGTTGCTTGCTTCCTTTTACAGCTAGGGTTGACTGGTGTGCTAGTTGCTTCAGTAACAGCAAACCTTAAAATTCTCAGTGGCTAAGGTTTGTTATTTCCTGCTCATGCTTCATGTCTAACATAGCTGGCAGAGTTGTCTGGTGATCGTCATCACTCATGGACTCAGGGTCTAGCTCTACACACGCTCCTAGAATCACGAAAGCAGAGAAAGAGAATAGATGCTCTTAAGGTTTGTTGCTGGAAGGAGCAGACATCACTTCTGGTCACATTCCATTTAGCCAAAGAGGTCATGTGGCCACGCCAAACTTCAAAGCCAGCAGAACGTTGCCCAGTAGGAGACAAGATTCGGTACCTGAGTCAATGACTCTCGTTCATACTCTTTCTAGCTCTTATTATTTGTTAGGAGGAAAAGCAAGTGAATGAAGACAGGCGAATGGAGAGGAAAAACAGAAATATGCTGGAGTCACTTCAAACTGTGTTGATAGAAAAAAAATAATGTACATCGTCAAACAGAACTTACAAATAATGTTGAGTCACATTGCCCTTGAATACCAGAACCAAAGCTGTAAACAATCCTAAAAATATTTTAAACAACATCATGAAGAGACCTCAAAAGATGCATGCTAAGCAAAAGAAGCCAGATACAAAAGACCACATACTGCATGGTGCCATTTGCATGTGATTTTAGCAAAGGCAAAGCAATAGTTTCAGTAAGGAGATTAGTGGCTGCTGAGGACTGGTGTCTGGGTGGAGAAGACTGGCTGAAAAGGGACATGAGGACACTTTAAGTGATAGAAACATTATATATCATGATTGTGTTGGTGGTTGCCATGAATATATGCATTTGTGAGACTTGTACTCCAAAAACTGGTGAGCTTTATTGTAGTTTGATTGAATTTCAGTAAAAAGCCAGTGTTTTGAGACCTTAGGGTGCATATTTTTGTAAGCATTGTTTTAAACTTAGATTTGTATTTGAACTGTGTGTTCTTGAGAACTTGCACGTAGTGTTCTAATTGAAGAGAAACGTGTTATTCTCTTTGTTTCAATTAACTATGACTACGGGGAATCTAGTTGTTCCTGACTGCACAAATGAAGAGTCCATGAAACCCTAATTGATTGCTCTGTGCAGTGCTTCCTTCTGAAATAAAATCATCAAAGGGGTTGTTGATGTTCTTTTTGTTCCTAGGCAGTCCTATTTGCAGTAGTATAACTACAGTTTTGCAAGGAGATCAAACCAGCCAATCCTAAAGGAAATCAACCCTGAATATTCATTGGAAGGACTGATGCTAAAGCTGAACCTCCAATACTTTGGCCACTTCATTGGAAAAGACCCTGATGCTGGGAAAGATTGAAGGCAGGAGGAGAAGGGAATGACAGAGGATGAGATGGTTGGATGGCATCATCGACTCAATGGACATGATTCTGAGCAAACTCCAGGAGATGGTGAAGGACCGGGAAGCCTGGCATGCCACAGTCCATAGAGCTGCAATGAATCAGACATGACTGAGTAACTGAACACCAACAAATATCAGAAAACAGAACAAACAACAACAGTTAAAAAGCCTCTTCCTTGGAGAGTGTAAAATACAAATAGTGGAAGTCCATGGGAGGAGTACAGATGCTCCAAGTTCATTCTCCGAAAGATGGGCCTTTCCACATGTTTATAAAGGGTATTGAGACCAGGGGGGCTTTCCAGGTGGCTCAGTATTAAAGAATCCACCTGTCAATGCAGGAGACACAAGAGATGCAGGTTTGATACCTGGGTGGGAGAGATCCCTGAAGGAGGAAATGGCAACCCACTCCCATATTCTTGCCTTAAAAGTCCCATGGACAGAGAAGCCTGGCCAACTACAGTCCATGGGGTGGCAAAGAGCTGGACACAACTGAGCACACACATTTTCACAGAGATAACTGAAAATTAAAATTAGTTATTATCAGGGTCACAAAATGCCTCCCGTGTGTTCTCAGAATTAGGAAACATCACATTTGAAAAGGAGAAATGCCCAATATTTAAGGCCCCACAGGCACGATTGGAAAGGAATATATTAAATCTTCTGTGTTTATATAAAAATAAGAAAGATCTCGAGCTTTATTAACATGTATGTGGTGGATTGCCATGGACCCTTGAGACAGTGAGGGGAGGTCAGAAGAAGGAGGAAGAGGTGGTCTACTAGGATCCTTTCTGTTATCTTGGTTCATTACTGTGAATGGCATTTATGTGAGTCCTTGTGGAAAGAATTTAAAGAGGATATCATCTAGTTTTAACTGAATCAACCATCACAAAATGCAATTTTAAAATTAATCCTGCAAAGAGATCACGATGAAAGATAACACAGTGAAATTAACTCAGGAAAGATGGCAGAGCTGATCCTTCTCTTCCTGGGAAAACTCTTTGTAAACTGCATTGTGAGCTTAAAGACTTCCTTGGTGGCTCAGGTGGTAAAGAATCAACCTAAAATATGGGAGACCCGAGTTCGATCCCTGGGTCGGGAAGATCCCCAGGAGAAAAGGAATGGCAATCCACTCCAATATTCTTGCCTGAGAAATTCCAAGGGCAGAGGCGCCTGGAGGGCTATAGCCCATGAGATTGCAAAGAGTCGGACAAGCCTGTGCGACTAACACTTTGACTTTGACTTTTGTGATCTTAAGACAGTGATAATCTCATTACATCTGTGAAGAACTGGGCAGAAAATGTTTGAAATCATCAGAAAGACTCAATTCCATTATCGTTAAAAATGAACCTTAGCTGAGTTTCTGTTGTGCCTTCTGATAACTCACAATAAAATGAAGCCATCATGGTTAGCAAGGCATTTAAAAGTATTGCTGATTTCATCTTAACTTCATCCTTTAAAGTGTTCTCTTTTTAGAACATTTTGGTTCTAATTTGTCCATGTTTTAGTTTTTATACTGTTTTGTATGTTAAGTAATTTCCAAATAAATAAATAGACATGTGTTGGAGGTATTCAATATTTTATCATGAGACTCAATGATCTAGTGTAATGCAACATGCAGCTACTTCTGTGTGTATTCTCCACTTGAAGTACATTTTACCTCTGAGTTACAAAGTGAAGTGTGTTGAAGTTAGGGAAGCATGGGATCAAATCCACTACTTTCTGAATGACATGTGTGATTTGGTCTCAAGAAGCTGCTTCACATTGTAGCTGTGCTTCTAGAATATGGCTAGATGTATGTAATGCAAGGTCTTCCCTGGTGGCTCAGTGGTAAAGAATCTACCTGCAATGCAGGAAATGCAGGTTTGATTTCTGGGTCAGGAAGATCCCCTGAAGAAGGAAATGACAACCCACTCCAGTATTCTTGCCTGGGAAATCCCATGGAGAGAGGAGCCTGGCAGCATGGGGTTGCAAGAGTTAGACATGAGTTTGCGACTAAACCATCACCATCAGAGTAATGCAAACACCTCTCTTGGACTATTCTTCCAGAAATTTGCATGTTCCCTTAGTATCTCAATGTGTTGAACACTTACTACATGGCTCTTTGATGTTCACCACCATGTAGACTCTCCCAACTATGTTTTGCTATTTCGAATCTTGAATTTATTCTACGCCCATGAACAAACTGCTTATTGTTTTACTGGAATGTTTAATGAGTGGGAAGAGGAAAAAATAGAAAATAGAAGCTTCTAAATATAAGAAGTGAAACTGGGATTATTTTTAGGTGACTGAAAGTAGTATCTGCCACCATAATATCTGCCATCATAGTATCTGCCAACTTTGTGTAGTTTTTTTCCTTCCAAAGGATGTGAAACACTTTATACACAGCTCAAGATCACAACCAAACTAGTAAGAAGTTACCTCCTGGTTAATTTTTATTGAGAACTGCCTTTGGGACTCATACCTGCGCTTGGGGGTTTAACTGCTCTTCTAAGAAATGAGAGGGACATTTTGATAAGAAGAGGAACAAATGAGAGAGACATAGAACAGCACAAAGATTGAAAGCAAACATTGCGGGTCATTTTCCAGCTAACTTTATTTCCTTCCGTCACTCGTCACCTCTACCAAATTTAATTGGTTTTCATCAGGTGGTGGCCAGATCCCAGTTAGGTGCTTACCTTCTGTTTGTTCAGAGTATTCCTAGCAGTTTCAACTTTCTCTCTCTGTTAAGTTGCTGCTGCTGTTACTTGGTGGAATTGTGTTTCTTCGAGGGACACAGTCTTTGCTGAGAAATAATTTTCTTGTGCCCTCATGATAGACTCAACATTCGCAATCCATGTGCTTGAGACCCTTCTCATGTGCTACTGTTTAGTCCCTAAGCTGTGTCCCACTCTTTTGTGACCTGATGGACTGTAGCCGCCAGGCTCCTTTGTCCAGTGGGATTGCCCAGGCAAGAATACCGGGTTGCCATTTCCTTCTCCAGGGGATTTTCCCAGCCCTAAAATCAAACCTGTGTCCCCTGCTTGGCAAATGAATTCTTTACCACTGAACCACTTCAAATGCTAATACTTATCCTATAAGGTGTAGACGAGCATATCCTTAAAAATGCTTTCTACATAAAAAAAAAGAAAAAAAAAAATGCTTTCTAGTGTTCGGGTGTGAATTCATTTATTTCTGCATAACTGATACTTCTCTGATAAAGCTCCTTGACTCTCCATTTCTAGAAATCAGTCCTTGCTGGATTTAACTGTTCCTGTTGATGTCTAATCTATTTTTTTCCCATGCATTGTATGTTTAGTCTCCTTGATTAGTTTGCAGTCTCTCAAGGACAGAAACTGTACTCTTTGCTTCTTTTGGTGGAAGTGGAAGCATTTTCTTCGCTATTGTGATCATAGAATAGAGTCTCTCTCCCCTACTTTTCAAGAGGTACACTGAGCCTCCCATACAGGGTACATTTGGATGGGAGTGTAGAGCTTAGGTTTATGATTCATCCAGTCACTTGATTAATATTTTTGATCTCCTACTACCTGCCAGAACCTTTTTTAAACTCAACAGTAAACAGGCAAAAATTCCTGATCTCATGTGGCTGGCGTTTTAGCCAGGGCAGAACAGATAATAAACAAAATAAATGGGGAAAAATATTGAGTAAGTTAGCTTGTTCTAAGTACCCAAAGGAATAAAACAACTAAAAGTAGCATCTGAGAAGAGACCAAGAGAATTAGGGAGTAATCCATGGAACAATCTGGAAGGAAAACATCCTGTGGTTCTGTAGAAATTGAGATAATGGTGCATCTTTGTAGGTCCATCAGTGGAAAAGAAGCAGTTGTGGCAAAAAGAAAAAAGATCATAGGCTTGCTAGCTAGTTGTCCTGGGGCATGCCATTTAACCTGTCCAAGACTCAGACTCCTGACCTATAAAATGAATGTTAAAATCTCTACCTTTAAAGGAAGAGATTAATAAAAGGACGTAAAAAGGCTTATATCAAAGTTCCAATGTGTAGTTGACAGTCAGAATACTTTTCCTTAGTAAGAAGGAACTCTTCCAGAAGGCAAGTCCCACCCACCTGAGTCTATTCATCTTATGGGCTTTAAAGTTATCAGTCAATGTTTTCCAAAGGTACTTTACTGAACCTATATATACTTAAGAAAAATTTAAAGTAGCCATACTTTAAAGAAGCCCTACTCTTCATCGTGTCTTTGAAAAGTGGGACAAAAATCTTGGTGATCCAAGCATTGTAGCTATACAATAAGCAAGCATACTCCCAGTATGATAAAATAAGCAGATTGGCCTCCTTATGGGCCATAAGACAATGTTGCCTTTATAAAACAAAACTGTATGTTTAATAAGAGGGCCAGTATCAGTCTGTACTACTGAAGGTATTTACTATTAGTGATTTTTGCTATGGAGGAACTGGTTCCCTACTTCCCCTGCTCTAGGGAACACTTGCTTCTTATAAGTTACAATCAGTAGATTTGTTGGCTGAGCAAAAGAGTGGGTTTCAGTATTCTGGGAGGCCAGTGAAGGTATAGCTCAATTATAGGGAGGGCAATAATACATCCTGAGGAGGAGGGGATGGGTGAAAGCAGGAAACAACTCTCTGAACCACAAAGATGGGGTCCTTTTCTAACGTTACGTCCTAAGAATCAATGTCAGGCTGAATACTGAACATCAGCCAGCTCATCCACAATGAAAACACCCAAGGAACATAATCAACTATTAAAAAAAATATTTATTTGGCTACCTCGAGTCTTAGTTGTGGTACACAGGCTTCTCTCTAGTTATGGTGTGGGGGCTTAATTGCTTCACGGCAAGTGGGATCTTAGTTCCCGGACCAGGGGTCAAACCAGTATCCTTGGCAATGGCAGGTGGATTTTTAACCACAGACCATCAGGGACAATTTTGTTTTTAAAACATGACTCCAGAGAAAAAAGGCGCGATCACAATAGCAGTCAAGGTTGGATTCTTAAGCAAAGTAATTTTTCTCATCTTTTTAACTTTGGTGATTTTCTTTTCCTTTAAGATACCTCAAAAAAAGTCTATATATCACACCAATAATCAACATCAACTTTTATAGGATGAGGGGCATATTCATGGATTCTAGTTTTAGATAGATGTTTACTTAAGATAATTTGAAACTTGGGGATTAGATTAACTAATTTCCTCTAGGAATTAATGGCCTTTCTCTGAGTCCCTTACAATTGAGAGATTAAAGCAACTATCTTCCTGCTATATTAGCCATGGAGGATCCTTGATTTAGTTTGAAGCATGTTTCATGGGAATGATAAGCAGTTTTTAATTTTCAAATTTCTAGTGTGTTCATTTCTTTTTACAAGTAAACAAGCCATGAGTTTGGAAAGAGGAATGTCAGTGTGAATGCACCTTACTGCTTTGGTGGTTATATGAACAAGAATCTATATAATTCATCAGATATCAAGAGCCTGACATGATGTTCTAATGGTTTATATAAACTTTAGTCATGAAAACATCTGTAATATTGCTACTAAAATCACAGGAAAACTACTGGGAGACAATTTTCCTTGGATTTCTTGGGTTTCCGCAGTTCTTGTGAGTAGAGAAGCTGTCATTGTTCTGGACTATCTTTTTTCAAGGATGCTTTTATACCAATAGCCTTGGAAGATAGAGACAATTCTCTTTCAGAGCAAAGGGCAGGTTTGTTTATAAGCCGGAGGAAGGAGAGAGTGTCTCCTTCCAGAGTAAGGATGGGTGTGCTTACTGCTCACTACTACTGAAGCTCCTTAGGAGCAAAGGGAAGACATGATTACCACTCATTATAAAAAATCTGGGTTCTGTCCCTTCCCTGTAATGTAAACCTCTGTGTGCAGGGATCCTCTGTCCTCTATGTCTCCATGGGGGCACAGCGTTTTGGGGAAACGACACAAAGAAATGCTGATATTCTCACTACTGCTGCTGCTGCGAGCGATAAAGTCCTGTGTCTCTGATTTAGGCATCTTGTGTCTTCTGTCAGCATCCATGGGACTGTGACAGGCTATCTCCTTAGCTTGCAAGTGGAGTAAGGTCTCAGATTGGACACAGTTTTGATAATCACATTGATATGCATTGGAAAGGTATTGTGTGCATGTGGGTGTGATCTTTCATATACATGAGGTGGTTTTGAACTTCTGATAAGCTAGCAAAATAACTAAAACTTTTCAAACGACTGCCTCCACCGCTGTTGCATTTTAAAGCTAGCAATCACTCACTAGATTATGGATTCTTAACAGGAAAGAACTATGACTTCACTTCTGAAGTCATAGTTCCTAACCTCCTGCCTGACACTTAGTACGTGTTCAGTCAATAAAAATTGGTATAACTAAAGTTAAATAAAGCATGTCTTTATAAAGTATCTTTTATTGCACAGTACCTTTTAATGATTTCATTTGATAGTTACAAGGTTTTAGTCCTGGAAAGTTGTGTTGCTAATATTTTGAGCATTAAATAATAAACTTTTTCAGTTTACTATCATTTTATCAAAAACTAGTTTTTCTTTACATGTTGATTATCAAGTTGTACTGCATTTCCTAATAAGTTTTGACCACATCCAACCTCACGGATTAGAACAGCATTGACAAGTTATTTTACTTCTCTCTTCAGTTTCACTGCCTCTGAAATAAAACCAATTGGACAAAATCAGGTTGAAAATTAAATTATATGATGATTTTTTATCACAGATCAGCCTCTGTGGTCCTCTGGTACTCATCTCCCATTTTTCTCCCACAAATCTAAAGACTATTACTATTTACTTCAAAGTCATTCTCTTTGTAACTCACATTTTTCTGGGATTCATCTTCTCTCTTTAGGCAGGCACACCTGTATTTGCTGGGGATGAGAAAATGTAAACAAAAAACTAATCCACCATGAGGCCCACGAGATAATAATAATTATGAGATAAAATAATAATGGCCCACAAGAAGGTAGGCCAATCCCGATATGATTATTTGTGCGTCTGAAGCTAGATTCGCTCTCACAGTCCTTTCCAAAGTTTAGCTGAGCCCAGGTGCTCTTTGGGTCTGATGCTGGGATGGTATTCAAAGCTGGAGCTGAAGATTGGGGATGCTCCTTAGAAAGTTCCCACTAGCATCCTTGGAATAGAGCACTCAAGGATTACTTTACTCTAAAGGACTATTCAAAATACAGCTGTGAATGAAAAATTCAGTTTGATGGTTAAAAGCATGGGGCTTAGAGTCAGGCAGATTTCCTATCTGGCCTGGTAATGAAACCCTCCTCCCAGGGCTGAGTGAGGATGAAATGTGATCATACCTGTCGTGGCCCCCGGGCTGTGACTGCCCTGCAGAGAAGGGTTCAGAAATCTTTATAACGACTGCTATTTCACTTCTTGTTTGTATGCTAGGTAGGCAGGCCAGGAGGAAATACATTTGCCCTCTTGGGGGGCATGGGGTAGGGTGGGGATGGAATGGAGGGTGGGGTCCAGTGAGGAAGTGGGGTGGAAAAAGAAATAACAGCTGTGCACAGATCTGTTAGAGAAGGTTCTTGCTAAGGCAGTGTCTCTGCACCCAAACGTCCTGAGATTTTTGTTTTCGTCACATGTGCTTGGGAGACAATAGTTCTTATAAAGATCCATCACTCTGCAGGTGTTTAGAATCAAAAAATAATGAAGAACAGGACCCGGCTGCTTTTCATAAGAATTCCCTATAGCTGGGACTTCCCTGGCATTCCAGTGGTTAACACTCCAGGCTTCCAATGCAAGCTGCACGGGTTTGATCCCTGGTCAGGGAACTAAGATCTCACATGCCATGTGGCACGGCCAAGAAAATATGAAAAAATAAATTAAAGACTACAAATTTTGAAAAGATATCCCACATAGCCCATCTGAGGGTCTTTCATAAATAGTGTCTTAAAAAGGGAATCAGAGCATTCATTCTATTAGAACAGAAAGTTTCTCTTCTTAGAAAAGTGCTGTGTACCTTTTCTGGCTGAAATTTAACTGGAATGTGCTGCTAAACACTTTCTGCAACAAACTATGATGTAAAAATTGGTCCCCAAGTTCTGCAGAGGAAAAATGCAGTGCCTCACATAGAAAGAGATGGACTTGTTGGAAACTTGACTTAACCTCTGACATGGAGGTTCATCTCCAGAGCTTGTTTAGTTCAAAAGACTCTGTTCGTTGATTCCTGGTCATTTTTGACACACAGAAAAGCATGCACACATCTGTGTGTGTGCAGGTACATGCACGTATATGTGTACATGTGTGTGTGTACCTGTGTGTATGTACCCATGCATGGAACACTGCAATAAGGGTATAGACAAGGAACACTGAAGGGGGGAAACATGACCAAAGTTGGATGTTCAAAGGAATACTGAGTCAATGTTATTCTAGGCAGTACACACAAATCTCAACTTAGAAACTGGCAAGTTGGTTATATTTTTCAGATGAGCAAAGTGCATACTTTCAGAATGATGGAAGAATATTCCAACGTGATATTTAATAAGTCATTTTTATTGATGACAAAATGCCAGACTCAACCAGACTGAGCCGAGCCACCACTGTTCAATCTGGGGCGAACGCTTTCCCAAGGGACCAAGTCTCTCCCTCGGAGCCAGCTTGCACTTTGGGGAAGAGTTGTTTTATTTACTGTGTTGGTGCCTCGGCCACGGATCTCCTTGATTTCAGCCTGCCTTCACTGCCGTTTTTCTGGACAAACTTCACGATTCTTCTCTAAAAACGGAGCATCGGCGGGCAGCCAGCCCTCATGGTGCAAGTGAGAAATATTTCACATGGCGAAGACTGAGCCAGGGAGCCGGCAACTCAGGTTTCAAACTGACTTAGACAACTTACTGACACCTCAGCCCTCATCTTCCCATCTGTGAGACAGTTTTGCTTACCCCGCTAAATTTAAGATGTTGAGGGAGCTCTGCAATGTCTCCGGATCCATCTGAACTCCTTCCAAGAATGACAACTGCTGGGGTCCGCCATCGGGCTGGTCGTCTCCGCAAACCACACTCCTCTGAGAACCGTCTCTCCCACCCGCAGCCCGGGGCTGCGTCAGCCAGCTCACTCCGCACGCCACCGAGCTCCCGGCCAGAGGCAGCGGAGCTGAGGGTGGACGAGGAGAGCTGGCTTCTAGTAAGTTGAGCCTGTTGGTGCCTCTCCCTTAGAAATTTGGAAGGTGAACCTAGAACCCGGCTCAGCTGGTTGGGAGCCCTTACAGTGGGGAGTGTCACAGAGCCAAGGTCCCAGTGAAGCAGCAAAAGCCATCTGCAGGACTGAAACTGATGCCGAAAAGCAGAGAAGCAGAGCCGAGCCCCGGGCCGGTCCCCGGAGAGGATGCTGCTTACTGCCTCGGCTCCAGCCCCGCATTCCAAGACTCCGCGCACCCCGGCTCCTCTTCCTGCCCGTGGGCGCCAAGTGATAACCTCATGTCCTCCCAGCAAATTGCACTTTTTAGCATCTGCTAGTTGGAGTCCGTCTGTGTTACTTGGAACCAAACGATTCCTAAGCTTGAAATCGTACTATTTGAGTTGGTTGTTGCAGGAAAGCTAGCAGGGTCATGGACACACAAGGATTCTCAACAAGATTTTTTGTAGGACAACCAGATTTCTTAAAAATCCCTTCAAAAACCAAAACACACCTTTTCCAGGCAAGAAGGCTGGAGCCAGTTGCCGTTTCCTTCTCCTTCTCCCAACCCAGGGATCGAACCCGCGTCTCTGAAACAGCAGGCGAGTTCTTTTCCACTGTGCCACCTGGGAAGCCCCAAACGCACATGAGCTTCCTGTTTATTCCTCGGCGTCCTTGTTTCTTAGGTTAAGTCCCTTTGTTCAACATGAAACTGAGCAGAACTCTGAAACCAGAGCCCAGAACTTGGCCATTAAGAGTTTTTTATTTTATCAGTGCATTGAAAGAGGATGCATCTTAAAGCACTCTGCAGCCATGCTGGGTTCTCACTCCTGGCCATACCGGGATGGCTCTGGCGCTACCCACCACCTGTGGCTGCCCCCCGTCAGCGGGTAAAACGCGCATGTCATTCACAGCACAGAAGGCCATCCCACACACGCTCTCAGGTGCACCAGATGGGCCAGAAGAACCTGGGGCTGAGACAGGTCCACCACCACCGTCCAGCCGACCCTGGAGGTGTGAGAAGCCACGTTATTTCTGTTCACAGAGAATCCCAGTGAATCATGACCATGTCTGTCGGCCTGAGGTTGAAAGTGAAACCCTATTCAACCATCACAGTTTTCTCTCAACGGGAAGCTGGTTCTGATGGGAAGCAAAGCAGAGCGTTTACTCATAAGTAGTCCCAGACCTGTAGGTGGAGAGCTTTCCTTTCTAGTCCCTGGTTCCTCACATCATCAAAGAGCTTCTCTCTCTCTCTCTCTCCTTCAAAGAAGGACAAGCACACTGTTTTCAACAGATCACTAGATTGAAAAGCTGAAATACTGTTTCTAACCCAAGCTGAGTTAGAGACAATCTCTGAGTCTCAATTTCCTTAGCTTTATTTTTTCACTTTTCTTCCAAGATTTATTAAGATATTATTTACACATAATGTTGAGTAAGTTGAAAGTGTTATATTGCATTACGATTATCACCCTAGCATGAACTATTGCCTCCGTCATGTCACATAATTACCATTTCTTATTTTTTAGTGGGCTTTAGATGACATCAACTCCAAGTTTCCTTCAAGGTCTAAAGATGAGTGGCTCTCTTTCTTATAGCAGAAACTCTTTGGAGCGGGGGTGTATTTTCAACTCCTGCGTACTCTCCCCATAGCCCCCTCCACAGTGACTGTCTTTCCTAAACAGGGTGAATGCATCATGAAAATCAACAGGTCAATCAGTCTTCCTCTGAAATGCACACACTGAGGCATCACAAACCTCAGCCCTTAAGTTACAAATGATAAAGGCCCCCTTTCCACCAGGTGATTCATCACAACAGAAGATAACTATCAAAAAGGATGTCTCATCCTGCAAGTTCTCATGAGAGATGAGGCTTCCAAATTGATATCTATGAGCTCTGTCATTGTATACATGCTGACAACTACTCATATTTCCCCTCAGAAGAAGTGGGGTTAACGGGAATAGGAAAGTATATTTCAACTCCTTTTCAGTGGAATTTATGGGTAAATATTTGCCGACAAAGGTCTGTATACTCAAAGCTATGATTTTTCCAGTAGTCATGTAGAGATGTGAGAGTTGAACCATAACAAAGACTCAGGAACTGATGCTTTCTAATCATGGTGCTGGAGAAAACTCACTGAGAGTTCTTTGGACTGCAATAAGATCAAATAAGTCCATCCTAAAGAAAATCAACCCTGAATATTCATTGGAAGGACTGATGCTGAAGCTGAAGCTCCAATACTTTGGCCACCTGATGAGAAGAGCTGACTCACTGGAAAATACCTTGATGCTGGGAAAGATTGAAGGCGGGAGGAGAAGGCATGACAGAGGATGAGATGGTTGGATGGCATCACTGACTCAATGGACATGAATCTGAGCAAGCTCTGGGAGATTATGAAGGGCAGGGAAGCCTGGTGTGCTGCAGTCCATGGGGTTGCAGAGAGTCAGACACAACTTAGCAACTGAACAACAACAACTGAAGAGGTTCACCTTTCTAATCCCCCCCTGGCTCCGGCGGAGGATATCCTGATATCTGGGCATACCACGCCCCTGTGAAGCACCCACCCAGAGAGCAGTTCACCTCCCTGATCTCCTGCTCTGCTCCCTGCTGACTCCTGCTTTGTGGGTCGGATAGGAGTGCTAGCAGAGGGCACTCTTGGAACAAAAGTGCCAAGAACTGTGCCTCCTCTAGAAGTCACCAGGAGTGAGACATTCCCTTAACTTGCAGGCATTCTGATCTCATGGGCTGGTGTGTGTGATGTTTGCTTGCTCCGTGCTGCCAGCCCTTTGCTGACCTTTGCAGCTCATGAGAATGAACTATTAGCAATAGTGCATCAGGAACATGACCTCTTCTTTGATGCGAAAACATTAGGCCAAAAACGCATCCCTCTTGGAGGATCCGTGAAACTTTTAAGATAAAAAACCCACTATTTGTGTTGGTCACCCCATGTCTGCTCATCCTGTGAGTTGATGAGTGTTATTTTGAACTGATATGACTTTGTATAAGCATGAGTATTTTCTCTTTTTTCTTCTTTATTTTTAAGGAGGAAGGAAATAAATTCAACTCAGTAACAGCAAAAGAATGAGTGTGTTCTCAATTTTTAAAAAAATTATCTAGGCTAAGTTGAAGGTCTCTTGGCAAATGTCACATTGCACTTGAAAATATGTGGGTTATTTTCAAATATCTTTTGATATTGGTTTCTAACATAATTCCACAGTGATAAGAGAACAGACTCTGCATGACTTCAGTAACTTTAGATCATCAAATTTTTGCACCTGGACTATTGCCCCTAGATACGTTCCAGTGTCTCCTAGTTTATAGTGTATGGGAATAGAATTTGTATCCTACTGTTGTGTGAAAATTGTATAAATCTTAATTATGTTGAACTGGTTCATAGTTCTTGTCAGGTCTACTATATCCTTCTACTCTGTATATTCATTCTATTAAATTTTCAGACTTTGCTGTTGAAACTCCAACTAAAAATCTTGATTTATCTACTTAAAAATAACTGTAATATATAGTAGAACTATATGTAACCTTGGGCTTTACCCATGGCTCAGCAGTAAAGAATCTGCCAGTAATGCAGGAGATTTGGGTTCAATCCCTGAGTCAGGAAGATCCTCTTGAGGAAGGCATGGGAACCCATTCCCCTATCCTTGCCTGAAGAATCCCGTGGACAGAGGAGTCTGGCAGGCTATAGTCCATAGGCTCACAAAGAGTCAGACAGGATTGAAGTGATTTAGCATGCATATGTAACCTCGTTCTGTGTCTTCTAAGTCTCCTGTCAATGAGTTACTGTATTTTCATAATTTAAAGGATAAAAAGAGAGAGACAAAATTTTCTATAGCCATACCCATAGAAAATGTAGAGAAGAGTGTAACTTCATAATTAATTTTACCATGTACCTTTGGATCATTTCTTTTACAATTTTCATCACAGTGAGTTTTTTACAGAGAAGTAACATTTTCATGGTCATTTCTGATCTCTCTATTCCCTGCAGAGATTACACACACTCGTCTCCCACTGTGATACATCTTTCACAGAGTCGATGATCACTCTGCATTGTCATCACTGCCTATAAGTACATCTCCTTCAGCAGACCATGGAGTCCTTGAAATAAAGGAACATCCTTCCCTTAGGCTTAAAATACTTAGCAATAGGTACATATGAGATACATAAAAAGAATCATTACATAAATAAGTGAACTGACCATTATAGAACTGTTACATAATACCAAAAGAAAAAAAAGATAAAAAAATGAAGTTTTAAAGTCTAATGGGCCAAAACAAAAATGAAAAAAAAAAGCAACTTAATTTATAGCTTTACTTTCTATCTAATGTTAATTTTTTCTCCAATAAGCCATTGATAAGTGAAAGGTAAAATTTAAATCCCCATTGATAACAATGCATCATAACAGAAGGAACATTGCCCAAGTAAAAATACATTCTTGGTCAACTTAAGTTTTCTCTCAAATATTTATAAATTGAGATTCAGCAAGAGGAATTTAATTCCCTGCAGTATAATTCAGGGAATTCTTGAGGAGATCTCTGTCAAGATGGACAGAGATCTATATTTAAAATGGATTATCAAAAAGGACCTACTGTATAGCACAGGGAACTCTGCTCAATGTTATGTGGCAGCTTGGATGGGAGGGGAGTTTGGGAGAGAATGGATACATGCACACATATGGCTGAGTCCCTTTGCTATTCACCTGAAACTATCACAAAAATTGTTAATCAGCTATACTCCAATACAAAATTAAAATAATAAAAAAGATGAAATGTCACAATATACAGATACCAAAGGGAAAGAGGATAGGGAGTGGGAAGAATTGGGAGATTGGGATTGATTCATATACACTATTGATACTACGTATAAAATAGATAAGGGGCTTTCCAGATTGTAAACAATCTGCCTGCCAATGCAGGAGACACAGGAGCCTCAGGTTCGATCCCTGAGTCAGGAAGATCCCCTGGAGGTGGAAATGGCAACCCACTCCAGTGTTCTTGCCTGGAGGATTCCATGGACAGAGGAGCCTGGTGGGCTGTAGTCCACAAGGTCGAGAAAGATTCAGACGTGACTGAGCAACTAACACACACACATAAAATAGGTAACTAATGAGAACATACTGAATAATACAGGGAATTCTACTCGTGCTCTGTGGTGATATAAATGGGAAGGAAATCCAAAAAAGAGGGGATATACATATATATACCTATAGCCGATTCACTTCACTGTACAGCAGAAATTAACAAATGTTGTAAAGCAGATATACTCCAATAAAAATTGGTTTTAAGAAAGGATGAAATGACCCAGTCTGCTTGAGCTGAGTCCAAGTACTTTAGAACATGTAGCCCTCACCATTTTTGAAAGTCCAAAAGAGCAAATCTAGAAAAAGAGACCACAAAGGTTTGTTGTTGTTGTTGTTGTTTCTATGAATGAAACATTCCATTTTGATGCAGTTCATTATTTTTTCCATCTTGCTCCTATTAGTTTGTTTTTGTTTGTTTGTTTGTTTGTTTTTTTACCAAGTGCCCATTTCTTTCTGCTGTTTCTCTCCATGACCATGCATCTCTGCCCAGTAACCTGAGGCTTATTTTTTCAATTGAAGTAGAGTTGATTTACAATGTTGTGTTAATTACTGTTAAACAGCAATTCAGTTCTGTGTATGTGCTATGTCCCTTCAGCTGTGTCTAACTCTTTACGACCCTTTGGACTGTAGCCCTCCAGGCTCCTCTGTCCATGGGATTCTCCAGGCAAGAATACTGGAGTGGGTTGCTATGCCCTCGTCTAGGGAATCTTCCTGACCCGGGGTTGGAATGTGCATCTCTTGGGTCTCCTGCATTGGCATGAGGAGCCAGGAGGGCTTGTTACCACTGTACCACCTGGGAAGCCCTATATATATCCATATATATATTTAATCTTTTTAAATAGTTATTGGAGAAGGAAATGGCAACCCACTCTAATACTCTTGCCTGGAAAATCCCATGGACAGAGGAGCCTGGTAGGCTACGTCCATGGGGTCACAGAGTTGGACACGACTGAGCGATTTCACTTTCACTTTTCCCCATTATGTTTTATCATAGGGTGTTGAATATAGTTCTCTGTGCTGTATAACAAGACCTTATTGTCTATACATTCTCTCTGTGCAAAAGCTTACATGTGCTAACACCAACCTCCCACTCCGTCCCTCCTCCAAGCCCTTCCTTTTTGGCAGCCACCAGTCCCAGGTTTATTTCGCTGGAGCATGTTGGTCAGGGTCAGAGGAAACAAGTTGGTCTTCACTTCCAAGTTTTAAAATGCTGTTTTATGGACCATATCGAAGATTGTTTTTCTTTTTCAAAATCTTGCTAAGAGAAAGAACTTAACACACCATTTAAGGAGCTTCCTCTTAGGAACAGTCTGCATAATGGGCTGCACTGTTTCTTCACTCTTAGGGAGCAAAGCAGGCGCTGGGCTTCCCGCAGTCACAGGATTCAGATGACCACATTTTGGTCCTCTGCTCTAAGCAGTCTGGGCTGGGAAAGAATCTGGTGGCACAGTTAGACTAAAAATGGCAGTTTAATAGCATCTTGTGTCTAGAGAGGAGCTTCAGGGAAGAGTTGTCTGTTTAGCTCTGGATCACACTTCACTGGAGCACAGCTCACCAGAAGCAAAGCACTAGTAAGGGCCATTGTATTGAATCCTTACCTTTAATTTTATTTTCCACTGGAAAAGGGGAATACATGGAGGAGGGGAAAGGATGGACGATTCTTCCCTCCATGTCTGACTTGAACATCTTCCATGTATACCTACCTCCTTGATCCCAGCATCAGCTCATGGAAGTAGGATGTGAGAAAGTCAAGTGGAAATGCAAGGCAGTCACACAATAGAATCTCAGCCTAGGAAAGGGCTTGAAAGCATTTCTATTCTACCCAAGAGTCTGCAGTTGAAATTATAACATCTCTGCCCAGCTGTTACCGGGTGTCTGGTTATGATACACAGTGAAAAAGGCAATATGCTCCCAATGTGATTATCAGTGTCCTCAGAAGGGTGCAGTGTTCTCAGGGGGAAGCTGTCACTTCTTGGAGAGCTGATGGAGTAATCTAGATGTTTTGACCACAGATGTGACTTTTCTGACCTCTGGCATTTTGTGTTGACCTGGTTAGGTCCTTGGTCAGAATGCAGGGTCACACCTTCCATCGGTAGGTCTCATGACTGAAAGTGAAACTGTTCGTCTCAGTTGTGTCTGACTCTTTGTGACCCTATGGACTGTAGTCTTCCAGGCTCCTCTGTCCATGGGATTCTCCAGGCAAGTATACTAGAGTGGGTAGCCACTCCCTCCTCCAGGGATCAAACTCAGGTCTCCTGCATTGCAGGCAGATTCTTTACCATCCGAACCTGGGAAGACTTATTTGTTTATTTTGCAAAGAGAACTCAAGATAAGGAGTGAGTGAGTGAGTGAAAGTTGCTAAGTCGTGTCCGACTCTTTGCGACCCCATGGACTGTAGCCCACCAGGCTCTCCTCTGTCCATGGGATTCCCCAGGCGAGAATACTGGTGTAAGAAAACCCAAATGACCTGCTAGTCCTTTACCTGCCGAACATGGTGGCCAGCACTTCCTCTGGCCCTGTTTAAGGGTTTCTTTCCTTTTGCTGTGTGTGACCACCTAACCACCCAAAGAACAGGCTGCTATATGCTCTGATTTGTGCCCTGATCTTTCCGGAGGGATTGCTTATCCCACCAGATACCTCAGCAGTTCGCTTCTGGCCAAAGATTCAGAATTCTTGATTTCCCATCCTGATGCTAATTTTGTCATTGCAATTCACAGACAGCTCTACCCATAGAATTGCCAGTATGATAGCAAGATATGGACATATTCATGTATTCTTTACTTCTGAAGAATCGAATGAAGTGAACCATTGCCTTCTGAGGACCTGAGGACCTTTTGTTCAATGACAACTACCAAGCTCTATGTGCCAGTATTGTTTCCCCTTAGAAGACATTGCTTTGAAATACCTATTTTGAAATTGACTCTGAAACTGACAGATCTTTTAAAACCACTTTAATAATGTACTTCGGGGGCTACCATGCTTCTTCCCGTCTGTCACATCCTTCTTGCATTTTCTGCTCTAAGAGATGATGGAGTAGGGCTCTGTTCTACACCAAGGAGATAGTTGACACTCAGCTAACAAAAGACACTGTAGACTAGGGGAACACTCAGAAGATATAACTAGTAAAGCAGAGATGAATGGTAGGGCTTTCAGCAACACAGTGTTTGAAGCTCCTCCAGAAAGAAGACTTATCTTCCCTTTAAGTTAGCATCCAGATTTCTCCTCCGGCTCCTAAACCCAACTTAAGTTCCTTTCTGCTTCATAGCTCATCAGTGACTAGTTATATATAAACATTTCTTTCCAGCTGTAAGTAATGTTGGAGACATCAAAACTCAGAGAGACAGTAAATCACATGGAATGTTTGTATCAGAGTCAGCGTTCATGTCAGTAGAACTCGGGTCCCCTAATGATCAGCATTACCTGCTACAATAGTATGATTCAAGGATTCACCCGGAAACAAACTCTGAAAGATTCCCTTATCGTGGCTGACAAAGAAATCTAAGACATGTTTTTATATTACTCTAAAGTATAGCTGATTAACAGCACTGTGGTAGTTTCAGGTAGACAGCAAAGGGGCTCAGCCACACATATACACATATCCACTCTCCCCCAAACTCCCCTCGCATTCAGGCTGCCACATCACATTGAGCAGAGTTCCATGTGTTGTGTAATAGCCGGCAAGATAGTCAACATATATGGTACCACGATTGTTTTCTCCTCCCACATGAACTAGGGCCATGTAACCTGAAGGAAATTCTTCTTAATTGTGCTAGGAGGTCCGGTTCATTCTTCACTCCTGAGCTGACAGTGGCAGATGGTTATTGCCCTTCTTTTAGACATCAGGACACCTTCCCAGAAGACCTGGAACAAAGGAGGAGCAGTAGAATATCAAGGGGTTTCCCAGGTGGCTCAGTGGTAAAGAATCTACCTGCCAATGTAGGAGATGCAGGAGATGCAGGTTCAATCACTGGGTGAGGATGGTCCTCTGGAGGAGGAAATGGCAACCCACTCCAGTATTCTTGCTGGGAAAATCCCCTGGCTAGAGGAGCCTGGTGTGCTACAGTCCATGAGGTGCCAAGAGTCAGATATGAATGATTACAAGCACGAGTGGAATATCAAAAGCAGGGCAGCGGTTCCCCTCCCCAGCCCTTGCCAAGTACAATTAATAAGCGGGTACATGGTTTACTGAGAACTTAAAAGCAAAGATAAAATTAACTAAAAGTGTCTGTTCTTTATTATCTCCATGTGCTGGCATTTCTAAACTGTAACATGAAACACACTTTCCTGAAAAAAAAAAAAATCTGTTGCTAGCTATACTCTAGAAAAATTGCTGAAGTTATTGTTGATTTCACATATGAAAATATCTCTGTAACCTTCAAATGAGCATGCCTTGATTATATATTCTCTAATAAGCATGTTATTTTACATGGAAGTGACTGGAGAGAACCCAGTTTCCCCGCAGGACCCCACCATCCAGCAAGGACCTGGGTTTGGGCTGTTTGGGGTGGAGGGGAATGTGCTGGGGACCCCATATCCAGAACTTGGTGCAGGGCTTCAGATGGGCACTTGCCCTTATCCTGTGGACCTTTCACTCTTTGAGAAGAGGCAAAGCCAAAGGAGACACCAACTGGTCAAGCTAGCCGTGCAGGTCTAAAGGAGGTGCCATTGTGGGCAACCCTGTCCACGTGGCCTATGTACAATGCATGTTGCAAAATTTTCTCCTCACTGCCTCCTTGGTTGCCCCATAGATCATGGATTTTAGATATCAGGTCCCTTACTTAAGATCTCTGGACTTGCCATATGAGAGCCTTAGAAAGTCTTCCTGCTCCTTGGTTCTCCTTCTAAGAGCAGTACCTTGTTGGCTTATCTCTGGGCTCTGAAACAGCTAGTATATATATATATATATATATATATATATATATATATAAAATACATATGCATGCTAAGTCACTTCTGTCATGTCTGACTCTTGAGATCTCCTGGACTGTAGATCACCAGGCTCCTCTGTCCATGGGATTCTCCAGGTAAGAATACTGAAGTGAGTTGCCATTTCCTTCTCCAGGGGATCTTCCCAACCCAGGGATCAAAACTGCATCTCTTGCATTAGCAGGCAGATTCTTCACCACTGAGCCACCAGGGAAACCCATATATATATAGACCTATAGACCAAAGTCAAACTTTTACATACTTTCCTAAGGGTTAAATTTTTTCTTATTATGGCACTTAAACCAAAATTGTTTAAACAAAGATCATTCTTTAAATGCCCTTCATTTACTTACCTGCCTCTATGTTTGCACTGATATATTATTAGTATGTGAATGTGCACGTGTGTGCTTATGCATCTGTGTCCACACACATGTCTGTCTGTGTGTGTGTGTATGTGTCTGTGTTTGTATCTTTGGCTCCCAGAAGTCCCATCGAGAGTGATTTATTTTGAATACTGATGCCTGTTCTGGTGGAGGCTTTTTTTTTCCTCTTAAAGGTGTCAACAGAAGCTGTGAAAAGGTACAGATCAGAGCATATAACATCCCCTAAGGGACTTCTCGGAGGCTCACACTTCATGTGCCAGACTCCCTTGTTTCAGGGTAAGTATTTGACATGCTTTGTTACCTGATTAAACCTGCATGTGTTTCGTTCTGGCTTATTACTGTCTGAGGCACTGTGTTGTGAAATGAAAATTACTGGCATTTGCCTGCCAAATGTAGTGATTCAGAGAATTGTGAATTAGGAATCTTTAATTACAGAGATCTGCACCTGATAGGCTAATTTCAAAAGCAAAGTTTAACCACATGTGCTCTATTTATTTTCAAACTAGTTCTATTGAATTACATTTTATTTTAAAAGGTCTTCTTGGTCCCCTATTAATAAACAAGGAACACTAACAAAATGCTTTTTAAGGTTCACTCTCATTTCACCTGGACTAGAGAATGAAGAAGAAAAGTATATCTCTACGAAATAGAATTCAAACATAAGTGATTTTTGTGAGACATTGCTTTAATAGTACTAGTATTTGGTATTATTATTCTAAACTAGTTTTATATTAAATTATTTGAGAATGAAGAAAACAATGTGATTTATGGGGGGAAGATAAGAAGGATTCATTTTAAGCTTATATTGTTTTCTGTATTTCCCATTGCTGTTTGGATTTTGAAGAAATTGCTATAAATGATATCTAATTTTTTATTTTACAAACCTTTTTGTTATTGCTAATAGATGTTAATTTGTAACAACAGCAACATTATTGCTACATGGTCTACGAAGTCAGCCTCTTTAAAAGATTAAGATTGTTGAGTCACAGCCTGAAGACCTGAAATCTAAGCCAGTTATTTTTAAAGCATATATCCATTATAGTTATTTTAAGTTTCTTTTCCTTTACAAATGCAAGGCATGCGCATAGTAGTAATTTGTAAAAGATCCAGACAATAGAACCTCAAATAAAAAGTTTGCCTCCCTCCATCTCCATTACTCAGAATCACAGGCTGTTAACAGTTTCAGAATTTATTTCCCCTAGAGCTGACTTGATCCTTGATATGAGTGCATGCTAATTCGTTTCAGTCTTGTCCGAATGTCTTTAAGATCCCACGGGCTGTAGCTCTCCAGGCTCCTCTGTCCATGGGATTCTCCAGGCAAGAATACTGGAGCGGGTTGCCATTTCCTCCTCCAGGAGATCTTTCTGACCCAGAGATGGAACCCGTGTCTCCTGCACTGGCAGGTGGATTCTTTACCACTGAACCACTAAGGAAGCCCACAGGAAGATGCAGCTACCCCCAAAGGGGTAGGAAAACCTTGCTTTATTTGGGAGTGCTCTCTGACTCTGTTCTTTAATTCTGTGCCATGACATACTTTGCAAGTAAAGTCCACCAAGAACTTGTAGTATTAAATTCATCTCCCTTCTTAGAGTAGTATCCAAGATGAAAATGAAATGAAGTTGCTCAGTTGCATCCAACTCTTTGCGACCCCGTGGACTGTAGCCCACCAGACTCCTTCGTCCATGGGATTCTCCAGGCAAGAATACTGGAGTGGGTTGCCATTTCCTTCTCCAGGGGATCTTCCTGACCCAGGGATCAAACCCAGGTCTCCTGCACTGCAGGCAGACGCTTTAACCTCTGAGCCACCAGGGAAGCCCTGTATCTAAGATAAACTCTCCTTATATGGAATTCTGACCATCAAAATAAAACTCAAATGTTTGGAGGGTAGCTTTAAAATGATTACATGCTTTAAATATTCTCTTCACGTAAATTCTCTTTCTGCCCAAATTTAATTGCAGAGGAGCAAACAGATCTGTACAAAGATTTATGTTACAGGGGTATTTGTTGTCACTTGATGAATTTTGGCAAAAAAAAGGAAAACAACCCTAAATCCCTAGCATTGAGGGGCTGGTTAAATCAACTATGGTATATCCATGCAGTGCGATACCATGTGGCCATTATAAACAATGGAGAAAAGAATATATGTAATGAGATGTACAGTGGTCTTGATTTCTTAATGCTAGAATTATGCATGCTTTCTTCTTCTTTTGGCTTATGTACGTCTCCTAAATTTTCTCTAATGCAAGTATACGCTTTAATAGAAAGGAATGTTATTTTTTAAGTCAACAGTATTGTTTTCTCTATCTTGAGGTTCAAACACTTTGGAATTCAATACCAATTTACGGTGCTATAAATTCTGCAAATGCTTAAAGCATAGCTTCATATATAATCTATCTAAGGGATCAACTGACATTTCTGAACAATCCTAAGCTATCATTTCAACTGTGGTCCTGGAGACCTGGTGAAGCCCCAGGAGTAAAATTTAAGCTGTTTCATCTGTCAAAAGCCCTTGACACACAGATTTTATTTATGCAAGTTTGCTCAGATACCAAAGTTATGTCACTGAATGTGTAATTTAAAAAATTACTTTTTCTTTCTCAAGTCTGGGATTTAATAGTTACAAATAGTATATTAATAGGTAGACTTTTACCTCCCATTCCATTATTACCTACTGTTTATCACTTATGGTCACTGGCACTCCCCTCCAAGCATACACAAGTGTAATAGTTTTGTTCAGTTTACCATTCTGAAAATATATTTGATTTCCTTGTGGATCAGTGATATGGAATATAATTTATATAAATGGAGTTGGAAAGGGCCTTTATAGAAATTCTATAAAGAATTTATTTTCCTTTATAAATGTATTTACTTTTATAAGCCTGAGCAAAATAATGTTTTTCTCAGTTTTGCAATGAGTGCTTCTCCTCTGGTTTTTGATGGAGAGTCCTACTCGCATTTCTGGTGAGGAATTTGCCGAAGAATTCTAGGTGACTGATGGTTTCTCTGGAAACAAGGAGAATGTATCTCATGTTTTCACCAACTTTTAAAATCTACCCCTTTTGTTTTTTCTTCTCTTCTTCTTCCATACCTCCTATGTAAGCTTCCCTTTTCTTTTTCCCTCTGATGGTGTTTGCCAGTGAAACACACAGGCTTTTACTTAATATTTTGGAGTAATTCAGGATTGCAAATTGCTATGATTTTCATAGACTCTCACTCTATGAAAATCCTTGTATGAATGTATAAACCTAAAAGAGAGTTTGGGGAGAAAGAGGGAAAAGGCACAAGGCCTGAATTTTGGGTACCGTTTCTAGGTAAGGAAGAAAACAAGGGAAAAGAAACAACAGAGCCAATGGAAGGACTGCGAGAGTGTGTTCTTCTAACATCTCATACCTAGACCACAGAGACTTGAACTATTTTCCCTTCATTTCAGAAGGTCAGGCTTAAAATGTCATAATATTAGAAGTGTCAGAACAAGCTTCATAAAAACATTCTTTCTTACTGGAAAGGGAACATTAATTTCAGATTGGCAATTTAAACAATTTTTTATCACTTTCGTTTCAGAGCTGTCAGAACAAGCTCCATAAATATTCTTTCTCTTTGGGAAGGGGCATTCTTATAAAATGGAAACTCTGGGGTGGCCTGAATGAATCTACCCTGCAGAGAAGCTACAGAAAATGTTAAAATAATGAGCAAAGCTTACCTTCCAAGCATCTGAGTTAATCCCTGGGAGCCAGAGAAGCAGTTTTGAGGAAGTTGTGTTAACACTTAAAAACCACCTGGGTTCCATATAATACGAGGAAGTAGCAATTCAGTGGAGCTAATAGTACTTTTTTTTTTTTTTTTTTTTTTTTTTTTAATATTATTTTATTAGTTGGAGGCCAATCACTTTACAACATTTCAGTGGGTTTTGTCATACATTGACATGAATCAGCCATATAGTTACATGTATTCCCCATCCCGATCCCCCCTCCCACCTCCCTCCCCACCCGACTCCTCAGGGTCTTTGAAAAGTGTTTTACTTGCTCCTGGGTGGGAAGCCCAGACATAAGGAAAATCTGGCTGGGCTATTTGTGGTTTTATAGCTGCCGTATGCAAGAAAGCCAAAGTGAAATATAGGCATTCTATAAAAATCTTCTTTCCATGTCTATGTGCTTTATGGAGTCCAAATTGCAAATAGGGAAGCTGAGGTCTCTAAGCATAGATTTGAACTTGCCCAAAGACACAGCACATCAGTCATTAAAAAGAAAACGTCTAAGCCAGACAAAGACAAGACTTGGACAACTTCTAAGTCAGACAAAGATTCTATCTGGGATCTAAAAAAGTTAAATATAGAGAATCCCCTAGCAGTCTAGTGGTTAGGACTCCAAGCTTTTTACTGCTGAGGGTCCGGGTTCAGTCCCTGATCAGGGAACCAAGATCCTGCAAGTCGTGCAGTGCAGCCAATAAATAAATAAATAAATAAATAAATAAACAAAAATAAAATGTTAAATATGTTAAAAACAAAACAAAACCCAGGAGAGTAAAATGGTGATTACCAGGGGATGGGGTGGGAAGGATAAGGATAGTGGTTAAAGGTACAAGTTTGTAACAAGTAGGAGATAAACCCTAGAGATCCAATGCACAGCATAATGAATAAAGTAATAGATGATTTTTTTTCCTCTGACACTTAGTTGTGTCCAGTTCTTTGCAACCTCATGGACTGTAGCCCACCAGGTTCCTCTGTCCATTGAGTTCTCCAGGTAAGGATACTGGAGTGGGTTGCCATTCCCTTCTCCAGGGGATGTTCCTGATCCAGGGATCGAACCTGAGTCTCCTGCTTTGCAGGCCGATTCTATACCACCTGAGCCATCAGGGAAGCCCTATAGGTGATAATATTGTGCTATAATTATGTAATGTGACAAATATCACTATTTCAGCAATCAATACAATATATAAATATATCAAAGTAACACTTTGATAAACTTAACATGCCATAGTCAGATTTATTCTATTAAAAAGACTTCATGCAAATACATTTAAAAAAAACCTTTAAAGTGTTTCCAATTTTGTTCACATATTCCAAATGTTTGTTAATTCCTTAATTCCGGATACTGGGATAACTTAACTTTATTTGAACAGCACTTTGAAATTTAATGCCTAGACCCCTTTTCAGTGGGCTTCCCAGGTGTTGCTAGTGGTAAACCTGCCTGCCAATGCAAGAGGCATGGGTTTGATCCCTGGGTTGGGAAGATCCCCTGGAGGAGGGCATGGCAACCCACTCCAGTATTCTTGCCTGGAGAATCCAGTGGACAGAAGAGCCTGGTGGGATACAGTCCATGGGGTAGCAAAGAGCCAGACATGACTTAGCAGGCATGCATGCTCCTTTTCAGTATTATCCAATTTTGGTTCCAGAAATAAATGTTGTCTTGAAAATTCCCCATCACATATACTCTCCCACTAAAGTGTAAGAAGCATAGCTTTCTAATTCCCGGCTCAGATTCAGATTGTAAACATTTCCAAACACCTGCACGAATGTCAGTAAGATCCAAATTTGCTAAAGGGGTTTGTATGTTTTTGTGTTTTATAAAAATCACGTTTTTTCCAGCGAACACTGATCTAAGAAGTGCTTCAAATATCATATATACTTCCCCAAAAGACCTTGCCTTTTCCTTTTCAGGAATGATTAGGAAAAGCTTGTATGATAAGCATGATTGCAAGGCTGTGAAGGCATTGGCTAGCTCAGCTTAGTGGAAGGGAAGAGAAAGCAAAAATGACTTTGGAACCATTTATAAGCGTGAACTGATCTAGATCAGGTCCCAAACCTTCTTATGAAGGAGGTAAAACTCCAAAGAGAACTGGAGTTGGAGGGAGACCCGAAAGTTAGACAGTGATATTCGAAGACTCAATTGTTTTCACATTTAATGATGTGATGTTTATATGATTCATGAAGACTCTTGGACATGCTTGGTGTTCCATGAATATGTAATGTTTTGAATATTACTTCTGTTAAACTGAGTCCTTTTAAACATCATACACTCTCATTTTCTTGGGATTAGATGTTATTGGTTGACCATCAGTAGGACACTCACCCTAAATTTCCTCTCTAGGAATAGTGAGAAATGCACATCAATCCTTTGCTCTCTTTTGTTTGACCCACTTATCACCAATGTCTTATATTTGCAAGGAGTTGTATACTCTGAGATCAGACCCCACAAGGCGTATGACCTTAGACAGCCACTTACCTTTCCCAAATTTTGATTTCCTCATCTGTAACATAAGGGTAAATTTTTAGAATTTATCTTTATTTTTTAATTATTATTATCATTATTTTGGCCATACCACGTGGCATGTGGGAACATATTTCCCCGCCCAGGGATCAAACTTGCATCCCCTGCATTTGAAGTGTAGAGTTTTAACCACTGGACCACCAGGAAGTCCCAAATGTAATTAATCATAGAACTTACCTCAAAGATTTCTTTTACATGTTATACCACATAAAGCAATGTAAAGCATTTAGCCCACTTCTGGCACCAAAGTAAGGATTCAATTTTTCTAAACAAAGTAACAACTAACATTTATTGAAAGTGATAGTGAAAGTCACTCAGTCATGTTCGACTCTTTGCGACCACATGCACTTCTGTCCATGGACATCTCCATGCCAGAATATTAATCGTCAGGTAAGGTTCTAATCACTAAAACTGATCTGAGCATGCATTGTTTCTTCCTTCAAATCCTGTTAGGTAATTGCTTCTCCTGTCAGGAGGAACAAATAAGAGAATCCAGGCACTAGGCTAATAAAAATCCCACAACATTAAAAATGGAATCTAGGGTCTAAGAACCTCTCCAGATGGCATCATCATCATCATCATGGTATTTAGTAAGATTCAATTTCTTTAACAGATAGTGGACTCCTCAGTGTTTGTAGGTTTTCTATTTTTATCTATTTGGACAAGTTGTGTTTTTCTGTCAGTTCATATATCATATACATTTTCAACTTGGTTGGCATAAAGATGTTTATATAACCTCATTATCTTTTTAATGTCTGTCAAATCATAACAAAAAGCCCTTATTTACTTCCTGATAAGAATCACTTATGCCCTCTCCTAAGTTCTCTTGATCAGTCTTGCTAGGGAATTATACATTTTCTTTTT
This sequence comes from Muntiacus reevesi, assembly GCF_963930625.1. Lineage (NCBI taxonomy): Eukaryota > Metazoa > Chordata > Mammalia > Artiodactyla > Cervidae > Muntiacus > Muntiacus reevesi. Next base: position 20,926,399 of record NC_089259.1, on the reverse strand, counting down.
GAAATTCATTTTTAAGATATTAGCTTTGTTGAATCTAATGTACAGTGTTTATTTGCCTTCCAATTCACTGATCTTGGTTCTTATGTTTATTATTTCCTTCCTTCTGCTTTACTTGGCTTCAAATGATCTAACTTTCTGAGTTGGATACTTGTTGTTGTTGAGTCACTAAGTCATGTTCGACTCATTGTGAACCCATGGACTATAGCTCATCAAGTTCCTCTGTTCATGGGATTCTCCAAGCAAGAGTACTGGAGTGCCTAGCCATTCCCTTCTTCAGGGGATCTTCCCGACCCAGGGATTGAACCTGGCTCTCCTGCATTGCAGGCAGATTCTATTGCTGAGCCACCAGGGAAGTCCCTGCTGGATACTTAGATCATTGAAATTTCAACCTTTCTTTTCTACTCCGTGCATTTAAAAGTATTAATGTCTCTCTAACCATGGCTTCAGCCTCATGCTCTAAGCTTCAAGTTTTGATATACAGTATTCTCATTCTCATTCAGTTCCAAATATTTACTAAGTTCCATTTACTAGTTCCATTTATATCATTTGCTTTCTTTTATATATTTCTACCCATAATGTCAGTAAAAGATCTTTCAAAGAACATTAAGTCTCTGAATGATTTCAATCATTCAAAGTTTTTCAAGAGCTTTATGGCCTAGCATATTGTCTATTCTGATAAGTATTTTCTTCAGAAATGGTTAAGTTTGCTAGTTATGATGCACAGATCTACTAGGTTTTATTGACTTTTGTCTGTTTGTTAAAATCTCCCTTTGTTACTGCTGCTGTGTCCATTTCTCCTTTTAATTCTGTTGATTTTTCCTTGTATATTTCAAGGCTACTTTATTAAAAACATATAAATCTAGAATTATTATATTTCTGATGAATTGACTACTTTATCTTTATGAAATGTGCTTTTCTTCTAGTAATACTTTTTCCCTCAAACTCCACTCTTTTGATACAATTATAACTACACCAATTTTCTTTTGGTTAACATTTGTATGAATATAAAGATGCATTTTTTTCATTTTTAGCTTTTCTAAATCCATATGTAAAAGCTATATCTTGTGTCCCAGATATAGGTTTTTATAAGGATATAGATCTGGGTAATATACAGACTTAAAAGATAGATCTCTACAACCTTATCTATGTCTATATGCCATTATTATATCAATAATATAGTTTATAAATATAAACACCTACTTAACAAACTAGTGTCACAACATACATTATATTCTGTAACCTGGTCTTTCCTATTTAATAAATACTATAGAAATCTCTCTGAGATGCCCAGGTGGCTCAGTGGTAAGAATCTGCCTGCCAAGCAGGAGGCATGAATTCAATCGCTGAGTGGGGGAGATGCCCTGGAGAAGGAAATGGCAGCCTACTCCAGTATTCTTGTCTGGAGAATCCCATGGACAGAGGAACCTGCAGACTACAGTCCATGGGGTCGCAAAAGAGTTGAAAATGACTTAGCAACTAAGTAACAACAATAGAAATCTCTATCTAAGAATGTCATGTTATTTTTTCAATATTTTATTGTGAAAAATCTCAGTTGAATAGCAAAATTAAAAGAACACTTATAAAAATTAATAGAACACTTATATATCCATCACCTAGATTCTGCCACCAACATTTTACTAGCATCTTACTAAATTTGCTTTATCACTTGTCTGTCCATCTATTAACCCATTAATCCACACCTACATCTATACAATCTATATCTATACTTGAAAAAGGTATGTACACTGTAGAAAATTTTTTATCTCCAGGTAGAATTGAATTATGGAGTTAAGAGGCCTAGAATTTTTATTTTTTATATTCTAATTATGTCTGTATCATTTAAATATTATAAAGTAAGCAAGACTAATTTCTGAAAGAAAAAAATAAAGGAAGATGTATTTAAAAAAAAATAAAAGATTCCCAGACCCGATCCTTAGATACAGTTTGTCAGTGGATCTGAAGCTTCTTTTTCCATCAGTCCATCCAGGCTCTGCCATCTGTGTCCTGCAGGCCTTTCTTGAGCATTTAAGAAGTGCCAGACATTGAGATAAACCCATTCCTCATGCTGTTCCATTGACTGCCTACAACCACCGCATGAATTAGGTACTATTATTAGCCCCATTTGGAAAAGAAGAAAACAAGAAGCACAGAGAAGGTCAATTTCCCTCCAAATCACACAGTGGTGGGTGGTGAATAGCAAAACAGGATTAGAGCCCAGAATCTGACTCACGTCTGAGCTTCTGTGTACCATGCATTTTCATTGAATGCATCAAAAGAGCTCATTTTTAAATGAATCAACTCAAAGAAGCCATAGAGTGTCCACTATGAGTTAGACAAGAAAGGTGGCAGACACCATGTTAAAAAAAAAAAAAAATGAACCTCAACAGGTCTTCAACAAATACTTCTGTAGTTGATTTGAATTCTACTTTTGCCAAACATTGATTCAGTATTTTTTATTTCACATTTTTTGTGTAAATTATAGTTAAAATTGTCAGTTTGCATGACTCCATTTTCAGTCCAAGAAATCTGGCTCATTTAACCTCTTTGAAAATAATTGTTTATAAAAATGTTAAGCAGGATCAAGGTTAAGTTGCAATAACCTCAGGAGAAATGATGAGATGAGTTTTGAAGGATAACCACTAAGTAGAAATCACAGCCACAGTTCTGTTCCTGGGAACAGACACAGGAAGTAAAAGATGCCTACTGAATTTCTCACTTTCAGTTCAGTCGCTCAGTCGTGTCCGACTCTTTGCGACCTCATGACTCCAGCACACCAGGCCTCCCTGTCCTTTACCAACTCCCGGAGTTTACCGAAACCCATGTCCATCGAGTCGATGATGCCATCCAACCATCTCATCCTCTGTCGTCCCCTTCTCCTCCTGCCCTCAATCCCTCCCAGCATCAGGGTCTTTTCCAATGAGTCAACTCTTCGCATGAGGTGGCCAAAGTATTGGAGTTTCAGCTTCAACATCAGTCCTTCCAATGAACACCTAGGACTGATCTCCTTTAGGATGGACTGGTTGGATCTCCTTGTAGCCCAAGGGACTCTCAAGAGCCTTCTCCAACACCACAGTTCAAAAGCATCAATTCTTTGGCACTCAGCTTTCTTTACAGTCCAACTCTCACATCCATACATGACCACTGGAAAAACCATAGCCTTGACTAGATGGACCTTTGTTGACAAAGTAATGTCTCTACTTTTTAAAATGCTGTGTAGGTTGGTCATAACTTTCCTTCCAGGGAGTAAGCATCTTTTAATTTCATGGCTGCAGTCACCATCTGCAGTGATTTTGGAGCCCAGAAAAATAAAGTCAGCCACTGTTTCCACTGTCTCCCCATCTATTTCCCATGAAGTGATGGGATCAGATGCCATGATCTTAGTTTTCTGAATGTTGAGCTTTAAGCCAACTTTTTCACTCTCCTCTTTCACTTTCATCAAGAGGCTCTTTAGTTCTTCTTCACTTTCTGCCATAAGGGTGGTGTCTTCTGCATATCTGAGGTTATTGATATTTCTCCCGGCAATCTTGATTCCAGCTTGTGCTTCCTCCAGCCCAGCGTTTCTCATGATGTACTCTGCATATAAGTTAAATAAGCAGGGTGACAATATACAGCCTTGACGTACTCCTTTTCCTATTTGAAACCAGTCTGTTGTTCCATGTCTGGTTCTAACTGTTGCTTCCTGATCTGCCTCCATATTGGTTTCTCAAGAGACAAGTCAGGTAGTCTGGAATTCCCAAAACTGGAAAATTTCTCACTTTAGGTTAAGAAATTATTCACGGTCAGCTTGCCAACTGAAGTCTTAGGGAGTGGAACCCAGGAATCTGTATTTGTAACAATACCCCAAACATGCCCTCACTCACTTCCTGTTTCTTCCCAGGTGATTATTTTTTTTTAACTTTCTATTTTATAGTGGGATGTAGCCTATAAACTATGTTGTGATAGCTTCAGGCGAACAACAAATGGACTCAGTCATACATATCCATGTATCCATTCTCCCTCAAACTCCCCTCCCATCCAGGCAGCCACATAACACTGAGCAGAGTTCCAGGTGATTCTTATGCAAAGTAAAGTTCCAGAACCATCACTAACAACTGCCCCACCCCCACCGCAATATAATCAGTCAACATTTTAATGGGCACATTCTTAGGAGATAGAGTCAAAAGCACATATTCTTGAACGACATTAGGTGATATCACATAACTGATACATATACAGAAGTGCCACTAATAACTCTGACATAGTGATAATTACAGAGTTTGAATTTCTAGTCCATCCCATGTGAAAATTGTAGTTGGGAGCCAGAGAATTTGAAAAGGGATTTTATGCTAATTAATTATGTGATTCCAAATAGATGTATTTGGAGATAGGACTACAGTAAGTTCCCTACATATGAACCCTCAAGTTGCAAACTTTAAGATGCAAACGTGCATCTGGTTCCAACAGGGAATCAGAACCTGTGCCGTCAACATCAGGCGTGACTGAAACGGCAGCTTGCCCTCCATCTCCTGTTGCTGACTGTCTTCCAGCTCTCCCATCTCCCTCCACCACTCCCTCCTGTCAGTAACTCTTCTTGCCTGTTCACTCAATGCCAGCCACTGTGTGCTAGCTGTTGTATTGTACTACTGTATTTTTCAAGGCACTATATTGTAAGATTAAAAATACTTTCTTTATTTTTTGTGTTTTTTATGTATTACTTGTATGAAAAATATTAGAAGCCTATTACAGTACAGTATTATATAACCAATTGTATTAGTTGGGTACCTAGGCTAACTTTGTGGGACTTAACAACCAAGTGGGGTTTACAAACGTGCTGTTGGAACAGAACTCCTTCATATGTAGGAGACTTCCTATATTTTAAAGTTGGAATCCTGCTTTCCTAGCATATCCTTTTTACACGAATGTTAAGCTTAGTAGTTAATAATAACCACCAGAAGTAATATGACACTAACTTTAGACATCTGTCTTCACGAGGAAGATGGCGAATGTTGCCCCACGTAGTAATAATATGGTTCTTATTATTCCAACTCCTATTATTATTACAGACTCATGGATGGTAAGTTAAATCATGTTCACAAAATTGAAAATCAAAGTGCAGAAAAATACAAACAATTTGATTGTGTAGGTAGAGAGAGAGTGAGAGTGAAATGGTCCCCATTTGGCATTGTTTAATAATATTAATGTGTGGCAAAGCATTCAGGTGATTAGAGTTTGGTGAATATAATAATGATAATTAATTATAGCACACTTATCTACCCATGCCCCAGCTGTGCAAGAGTTTTCTATGCCTTATCTCTGTATTTCAAAATTACCCTCCAGGAGTATCATTTCAGGGTTTACACTCGAATACCCCATGTGTAGTCAGTTGTCTAAAGTTATACAACTAGTTAGTAAAAATGCTAGTTTCTGAACTCAGGACTGTCTAAGCTTAAAGTTCATACTCTTTTTCTTTTAGATGATAAACTGCATGAGAGCAGAGCATGTATCTGTTTTTATTCCTGGTTTGATTCTCAGAGCCTTGAACAGCATGTGGTATAAAGTAGGTTCTCAGTAAATAAAAGAATGATAGCACGCTGCCCAGATCAAGAATTTCATCCTTGTCAATTTCCTGGAAGCAAATCTTCAATCCCACATTTTATAATATCTTGACCCAAACAAAAATAATATTAATCATGATGATAGGTAACAAATGTAATAATAAAAAATGTTTGATTAATCCAAAAGAGGGCAAGAACAGGTCAAAAAAAGGAAACAGGGGACAAATAGAAAAAAAAAACAGGTGGAAATTTTAAACTCATTTACTAGTGATTAAATTAGTATTTAGTAACCAACTACTCCAGGGCTTTCCAGGCAGCTCAGTTGTAAAGAATCTCCTGCCAGTGTGGGAGATTCAGGAGATGTGAACTTGATCCCTGGGTCTGTGAGATCCCCTGGAGGAGGAAATGGCAACCCACTCCAGTATTCTTGCCTTGGAAACCCCATGGACAGAGGAGCCTGGTGGGCTACAGTCCATGGGGTCACAAAGAATAGGACATGCCTGAGCTACTGAGCACACATGCAAACCAACTACTCCAAGTAAAAGATAAATATTGTTAGATTACAATTTAAAAATTATATTTCTATTATTCATTTAATTCTCACAATTCTCTATTTATATCTGTTTTATGAGTGAAAAAATGGGGACTTCAGGGAGTAAAGAAACTTGCCAAAATGACACAGCTGAAAAACAGCAAAGTGAAGATAAGAGCCCCAGTTGTCCAACCCAACATCCTCCCTTGTGGTATTTAGTACAACTCAGCAAAGAGAAGGTCCTGTTGAACCTGGCAAGAGCTGTGTCCGTGCAACTCCAGGGTCAGAGCCGGACTGCAGCTGGCATGGTGAATGGTAATGTTTAACTCCTCCTTAAAGAAGTAAAAGCTCTTTGGGAAGGGATAAGATTTCTGGACAGTATTAAGGAAACAACTGACGTTAGAAACCAGTGGAATCAATAGACAAGAATGTATCATTTTCTCCAGCAATATTTGGCTCTCCTGGTTAAAAGTAGAGAACACAGATGGTTGATCTCTCTCGATTTGCTGGAAAATGGCAAAGGACAAGATGGACCAGGGAGACTAGGGTCTGGGAGAGAGGCTTCTGTCTTAGCGTCTGGGCTCAAGAGGGAGGCAGCAAAGTCAGAGGGAGGGTGGAGCAAAAGAGAGCAAGAAGGGCCTTCCCTGGTGGTTCAGCATCTAAGAGTCTGTGCTTCCAATGCGGGGGGCCTGGGCTCAATCCCTGGTCAGGGAACTAGACCCCACATGCTGCAACTAAGACCTGCTGCATCCAAATTAAATAAATCAATAAAAATATTTTTTAAATAAATAAATAGAATAAGGGGAGAGCTACAGGGACAAGATATCTGTATGAGACTGAAGAGCAGGTTTCCTGGGAGAAAGGAAAAAAGGGAAAGTATTAAAAGGATTGACACCTGCTGACAGAGAGTAGAATAGATGTCCAGACAACATCCTGTAAGGAATCTTAGAGATAAATTAGAAACGGTTAAGTCAATTAAGTAATTTATTTGTACCATTAAATTTCAAGGAAAAAGAGGAAAGCTGGAAACTGCAACTCACTACTTGTTGTTACCTGAACCACCATTCTTAGGAGATTCTTAAAAATTCTGATTAAAGATCATTAAAAGATCATAAATTCCTCCAGGTAACAGATTGCTTTCCGTGAAATACTCAATTCTTTTTTTTTTTTTTTTTTTTCCCTAAAACAGGGATGAGGAAGATAGTTAAAATTAGCTACCTTTTTATAATGCATTTGCTGAAACTAATTGGTAATTATTTTTTACCATAAGCAGTTGGTGTGAGAGTGGTGATAATATATTTACAATATAAACTTAGCATCATTAATGAGATTGTTATTTCTATGCAGGATGGACAGGGTCAGAGGTTGTCCTCTTTATGACAGGGAGTTGCTGTTTCAGTTCTGGGCTGGAATGATAGGAGTTAGAAAACTTAAGAAACAGCCCTGCAGTTAATAATGCATGTCATGATATGTATTTGAAGAGCAGTAATAGATAGAGTTTTTCAAGAATTTCCGGAGAGCAAATGAATCATTTTGATCCTAACGGCTAAAGTTTGAGTATTTTAAATACCTATTAACATAAAAGGTGGCTTCTTTACAGTAAAGTATTGACTTGGATGGAAGCTCCCTGATTCTCTGATAATAAGTGTATCTTCCCGTCCTGATTTTTAAGCAGTCTAATATTAGCCTTCTCCTTTCTAAATTCCCATATTTGGATTCAGAGTGAGACTCTCTTTTCACTTCTCGTTTAATCAACATTGGCACCAAACTCCCCTCTGTCAGCTTGATATTCAGCTCTGGTCTGACCTAATTCTCTCAGGCAATGAACTCAGTTACTCCCCGCAGCTGGTCAAAAAGAGCGAGGGAGGAGACAGGAGCGATACCAAGCCTTCCTTGTGGCGGGCTGCTTTAGGGGATCAGCCGAACACATTTAGGGGCTTTGATCACATTCCAAGGACAGTTTAAAGTGTCTGCTTAGTCCCCGCTGCCCCACGATTGAGTTTGACTCGATCTCACTCCTCCTCCCCAGTTTTGCAGACGAACCCTCTCTGGTGAAGTGGGGTCGAGGTGGATTTTCTGCCACTTCGAGTGGTTCCTAACCCTCATGTGTCATTTCCCAGTGCCCTTTCAAGCACTGGGGTGTCTGATGGTGCCTGTGAACCCTGGTTGCTGGTGTAGACATTTCTGCAGCCCTACTCTCACCCCTTGATCACGCTGTGGCACCTCCCTTAAACGGAGATTGTCCTTTCAGTTCCATCTTCCCTGGACCCTATGCTTCTTCTCTCTGCTTGCTGATGGGATGTGTCCCACCTGACCACCTTCACAGCAGTGTGCAGACTCTGTGGAAATCAAAATGCATAGCAGAGTTGAAGTTTTCCTCTTATTTAATACAACTCTGGTTGGGGAAAACCTAGTCTAGCCTTGCTGTCTATAACTAATTTTATTTAGTTCTAGGACTTTATTCCCAAGTGAAAGTGGTTCAGTTGTGTCTGACTCTTTGCAACTCCATGACTATACAGTCCATGGAATTCTGTAGGCCAGAAATCTGGAGTGGATAGTTTTTCCCTTCTCCAGGGGATCTTCCCAACCTAGGGATCAAACCCACGTCTCCTGCATTGCCAGCTGATTCTTTACCAGCTGAGCCACCAGGGAAGCCCAAAGATCCTATTCCCAAGGATGGCCCCCAAAGTATAACTTCGCTTGGCTAAGGACTGAATGGCCCACCCAAAGTCCATTCTTCCATTCTTTCTTACTCAAAGCAATCCAGTTTTATCCCAGTCATAAAATACCCAACCACAATGTCTGCCTCCCAGCTTTCCTTGCAGTAGGTATGAACCTGTAACTAGAATATGAAAAGGAGGATCTGCCTGAGAAAGAATCTGCCTACTACGTAGGAGACCTGGGTTCCGTCCCTGGGTCGGAAAGATTCCCTGGAGGAATCTTTAAAGTGCTGCGTGTGACTTCTAGATTAGCCCTTTCCTGGGAGATAACTCAGCTTGAGGTACATCCTTTACTCCTCACCTCACTTCAGCCTCCTGCCTAAAATGTAGGAGTTCTCAGATGACTTGCTTACTGTATCTTCATTCTTCTTCTTTGCAGTCCCATGGACTATAGCTCACCAGGCTCCTCTGTCTATGGAATTTTTCCAGGCAAGAACTCTGAAATAGGTTGCCATTTCTTCCTCCAGAGGATCTTCCCAACCCAGGAATCAAACCCTGTTATGACTCCTGAATTGGCAGCTGGATTCTTTACCTGCTAATTCTTTACCATTAGCACCACCTGGGAAGTCATTGTTTCTATAACACAGGTAAACCAAAGATAGTCTCTGAGATGTCATAAAGTATATAGACAAACTTCAAATTACCACAAAAAACTACTAGTCCTGAAGGTAGTTAATACAGTGACTTTTCCAGGGACCTGGAATCTAAGAGAAAATACTTCAAAATCACAGCAGCATAAAAAGAATGGTGTTTACAATAAATATAACCTCATATATAATGATATGATCACAATTTTCCTTCTCAGTTGTTTGACCTGTGGAATAAACCAGAATTCTGCTGTAAATTGCACAGCATGTTGGTGATCACTTGAAATGGGTGAATAATTGGAGACTGGAACCCTCCGAAACAATCTTTTCAAGCTTATTAGCTATATTGTAATATGTGAGTGGTTGTAGTGAAGACACGAGCTACCTATCAAAGATTCAGGCTTCCCTCTACACAGTAGAGTTATGGGCAAGAAGTGGCAGACTTTGTGTCTACATGGTCCATCCTGGCTCAGTTCTGGGTATGGAATACAGATGGAGAGCCTTGAGTCACTCAGGCCTGGCCCATGGAAACCTGCCTCTTATCTTCCGAGCTCTTTCATCTTCCATTGTCTGGCTGGAAGTGAACAATTGAGGCACCAGCGGAGGGGGAAGCCAAAGAAAGAGCCTGGGTCCCTGAAACACTCTCTGGAACACAGAGGCATCATCTTAAACCAATCTCTTACAAAATGAACTTTGTGCTAAATCAGTGACAAGCGGGGATTTACCTGTCTTCACAGTCAGCTCTGGCTTAATTAACACGCTGGCTGAGGCCCTTCTGGTCCTCTCAGGGCGAGGCTGTCTTTTAACTAAGAGTAATTGACAAGAGGGCTTCCCTGGTGGCTCAGATGGTAAAGAATCTGCCTGCAACATAGGAGACCTGGGTTCCATCCCCGTTTCGGAAAGATTCCCTGGAGGAGGAAATGGCAATCCACTCCAGTATTCTTGCCTGGAGAATTCCATGGACAGAGGAGTGTGGTGAGTTACAATCCATGAGGTCGCAAAGAGTCAGACAGGACTTAGTGACTAAACAACAACAAATTGACAAGAAGGCTCTTTCTGTGACTCCCCTCCATTTCCCTTTTCACATTTTCTCTTTGACATTTTCCCTTTAACATCTCTTTCGAACCACTAATCAATCCATGAGAGACTGAGTCTTGGTTTTCTCCTTACAGAGGCTGCTGCTGCCAGGAGCTGACTTCAGGGGCACAGGAAGTGGGACGGGGAAGAGGTGGGGTCCCCTGAGGGCATGGGTCTCCTTCAACAACTACATTTCTCCAGTGGTTGTTGTCCAGTCACTCAACTGTGTCCCACTCTGTGACCCCATGGACTGCAGCACGCCAGGCTTCCCTGTCCTTCACCATCTCCCGGAGCTTGCTCAAACTCATCTTCATTGAGTCGGATGTAATCCAAACATCTTGTCCTCTGTCACTCCCTTCTCCTCTGCCCTCAATCTTTCCCAGCATCTGTGTCTTTTCCAGTCAGTCCACTCTTCTTTTCCACCCCAAGACCACCTGAGTCACCCTCCAGGGCCTGGATGTCAATGCTCTGCTGAGGTCAGGAGGGAGGCCTCTTTGCAAGAGTAACTCCTGGAGTCTTTCTGCAAAGGACAGAGCCAGGGGCTTGCTGCAGAGGAGCCCTAAGAATACCCGGGAAAACAAATCCCCTTGTGCTCAGGATCAGGTGGTAATTGACAGAAGGCCTCAAGGGGTCTGATGTGGAATTTTCTTTACTTTCTTTTTTTAAATTCACCTGATGTTCCCTGAGGCTATGCCAATGCATAATTACCCATTTCCGTTCTCCCAAGGAGAATCAATCACAGTACAAAAACGGTAGCAGGCTCCTTTATGTAATATCCCTGGAATTTAGGTCATGGCAATGTTTGAGTTCCATTTTATGAATAGGGAACTTGCCGGAGAAAGAGCACCACATTTTATTGCCTTTTTTGTTGTGTTTCTGAGTATGCACAAGTTCGGGAGGCAGAACAGGGCAAGTCTATTCCCAAGTGTGTACGTGAGTGCACATGTACAGGTTGCGTGCGAGTGTTAGCTTGAGTGTGGTCCTATGTGTTTCTGGACCAGTGGTCATGACGAGCGCCTGGAAACTGTTTGGGGACTGAAATCGAGTTGGTTGTGGATTCTATGTATATGACATTAAGAGTCAGGACCTCATTCTTGTATTATTTCACAACTAGGGCAACGCTGTGTCTACCACTGTGTCTATCCCAGCTCCAACATTTACCAGGTGTGAAACTTTGGGCAGAGCGTTTAACCTCTCTGTTCTTCCATTGACTCTTCTGAGATATGGGAATTGTGATGATACCTGCTTCAGAGGGTTGTGAGAGGATAACAGGATTTGAGTCCATTCTAATGAGGTGGATGAACCTAGAGCATACTATACGGGGTGAACTAAGTCAGAAAGAGAGAGAGACAGATATCATATATTAACGCATATATATGGAATCTAGAATGATGGTACGGATGAACCTATTTGCAGGGCAGCAATGGAGACTCAGACATAGAGAACAGACTTGTGGACACAGAGGGGGAAGAAGAGGATGGGAAGAATTGAGAGAGTAGCATTGAAACATAAGCATTACCATGTGTAAAATTAGATAGCAGGTGGAAATTTGCTGTATGATGCAGGGAACCTGAGTCTGATGCTCTGTGACAACCTAGAGGGGTGGGATGGGTGGGAAGTAGGAGGGAGATTCAGAAGGGAGGGGACATGCGTATACCTATAGCTGATTCATGTTGATGTCTAGCAGAAACCAACACAATATTTTAAAGCAATTATCCTCCAATTAAAAATAAATAATTTAAAAAAATCCTTAGCACAGAGCTGTAGCAGTAACCCTCAATTGACATGAGCTAATAATGATGACAATTAGAAAAAGATTGCATTGTCTGCTGAGGAGGTTACTATCTTCATCACAAGAGACCTCCTAAGGCTCGTCCATGTTGAATAGTCTATGAATCTCTACAGGAGCTTCCTGGGCCATAAAGTAAGGGTGATGTCTCCTTATCTACCTTTCTGGGTTCTTGTTGACCAGTGCAGTGGTATCTGTGGATCTCCTGGCCTACAACATAAAACGTGGCTGAAGGCCAGGTCTGGTCTCCCATCACCAGTCGCAACTCCTGCATGAAACCATAACCATGACTCCTTACACATACGAGGTGCTCAGAGGCTGAAACGAGCTTAGCGGTCAGAACGTTCAAGGAACTCTCCCATTTTAAATACTCTCACTTATTGTTCCTGCAATTATTCTGGCCCCTGTTGGAACACATGTCTCAAGTTTTAACTTAGAAGGTTTGGTAACTCTAGTTAGCATCTTGGAGCTCCTAGCCAGTTATCAGTAGTCTTGCAAGGCTGAGAAGAGAGAACAAACTGACTTAAATTAAACAGGTAGAAAGAAGGTTGTGTTAGGCTATGTGCTTATTTTAGGGAATAAAGAAAGTTAAAAACCACCTCATTGTTTTCCAGCTCCATCATTTCTTTCACTTGCTGTTGTCTCTCAACATGAAATCCTTTGGCTCTATCATTAAGAAATTGTGTTTGAGTCATACTCAGAGGTCTAGTCTGTGATGAGGGTACCACATCAATTAAACAATTAACTACCCCTTTCTAAAAGTTTCGGTCCAACATCAGCAAAACCTGCCTTCCAGCTTGAAATTCTTCCAACCTGCTAACCAACAGATGGCATTATTGATGCCTCTGAGATACCCACAAATACACACACACACACACACACACACACAGAGACGTACACACCTTTCCCATGAGTGAATACACAGTTGGACTCGGGTGTTAGTAACACAATGAACTTATCAAGCAACAAAGTGGGTGGCAGGGAGAGAGAGGAGTCTGAAAAAGGGTCGCCCCCCTCTTTGGCTCCCACTCCCAGTTAAGGAGCCCAGGGCATTTAAGGTCTCACATTTCCATGCGAGAGGGAAACAGTACTTGATGAAATGTAGCCTTTGAACAGGAAATGGGAGGGTCGTCAGTTTGGGCTGGAACACATGTAGAATAATCGCAATGACATTGCCTTTGCTGGTGTCAGAAGCCTATTTGTCAACCAGCCTGTGGAATGATGCCAGGGCTAGGTCTTTAGATGCTGCCTCCTATGGAGAGGAGGGAACGACCACAAAAAAATCCCCCTGCCGGCCCACCCAAGTCCGATAATTAGCCCGACTGCAAAACATGCAGGCACGGGGCACGGGAAACCTTTTAGGGGTCCTTTATCAGGCCCTGCCTTTTCCAGAATGAGGTTAATTTGCTCTTATTTCAACCGGCTCCCGCCCAGAGAACAGGGAAGGGAGGAAAAAAAAAGAAAGGAGAATGAACCGTCAGCGTTATTGAAAAGCTTCCTGATTAGTCACACTCACTCGCAGGCCGGGGCCTTGCCAGACACCGCAGCACTCATTAGCAGACCTGAGAACTGGCATGTCTCCCACGGCTGAGCACCAGCAGCCTCGGGGGGCCTGCACAGCCCTGCTCTCCCACACCCTGCAGTGAGAAAGGCCAGTCTGGGCAGGCCTGGGTGCAATCAACTCTTGCAGATGCTAAGTGAATCTGTTTTATGCCCTGTGTTGCGTCGCGTATAATTATCCCTGAGTTCAGCTGGTGTGGAAACCTAGGTAACATGGTTTCCTATCCCCCTGAGATGGTTACCTGACTGGGGTCGCCGTCTTCTCCCGCAGGGTCCCTTTGGAGGCCCCAAGAGCTGGGCATGTACGTCGTTTACCAGCCTTGCGCCTCTCATATCTGGCTACAGTGGTGAGCCCTGCTCATCCAGAACTGGAAACGCTTCTTTTCCTTGTCTGAGTGATACCGGCAATAACTCAAATGTACTTTGCAGACCAGTGGAAGGCTTAGGCTGCTGAAGATGATGAACCCAACTTGTTTGCAGGAGACAAGGGTGGGCTGTGGAAATGGTCCATTTCAGTAACCACGGTAATGGGGAAACTAAGGCTGAGAGTCTGGAGGACTCGCTTGAAAATGTAAAGCAAAAAAAAAAAAGAAGAAGAAGAAGAAGCCAGGAAACGTCTCTGGTGGTCCAATGTTTAAGAATCTGCCTTGCAATGCAGGGGACATGGGTTCAATCCCTGGTCAGGGAACTAAGATGCCACATGCCATGAAGGAGCCGGGCCCACAAGCCACAACTACTGAGCCTGCATGCCACAACTAAGACCCAACGCAGTCAACTGAATAAGTACTTAGAGGAAGAAGAGGAGAAGCCAGGCTCCTGCTTTTCTGTTCATTTTCACTCCATTTGTTCGAGCTGCAATCCCATAGTAGAAGATGCTACTTCTAGGCAGGACACTAAAGAGTTCTTCCCTTTATGAAAACATCCGTCTCAGAATCCTAACTCCACAATGTTCAAACAAAACTGACCCATACGATCTGGCTGCTGTTCGTGGGCTCCAGATTCTCCACCGGGAATCTGGAAGCAGAAGGGGCCGGGCCAGGACATTGTAAGTGACCATCAGAGGCACTGAACGCAGCAGATCACCACCCATTCCTCAGCACGAGTGGAGTCGTGCACGAGGGGCTCCGGTGGGGAGAAGTAACTCTTATCACCCAGCTCAGTGGCGATCTGCCATCGCTCCTGCCAGAATCACTATAGAGCCTGATTCCAAGGCTTACATTATCTGATATGCACTGATATGCATATTAGCTTAGATTTATGGTAACTACAAAAAGTGACCCCGGCCCTGAAAGAAATCCAAGTGGTGATTAAGAACTATCCTTAACAACTCAAGTGTGACTCAAAGCACTCGCCCTCCATCTCTTCAGGCTGCAGACGCCTGCACCCTGGCTTTGGGGAGACCTCTGTGTCTCTGTGATGATTTGGGCGAGTGTGGTAAGACCTTGGGGAAATTCCTGTAAGTTTCTTGAGTTTAAAAACTCCCTGCAAAGCTGCTAGACGATGCTTCATCTAAAGGAAGCATGTTGGCAAACTCAGAGTTAATGTGTGAAGGGCAGTTACCAGGATGGACACTCAGCCCCCAGCAGTCCCCCTCCTTCCAGAGGGGATGTGAAAGGCAGAGCCCTTGGCTGTTACCTGGTGTGGCCTGGAGATGGGGTGGGGGGTAGAGAGGGGGCCAGTTGTCCAATCTCTCCCTCTTGCTGTTTCTGAGTCAAAACAGTTAGTGCTTAAGACAGGAGATCAAGCTAAAAGAAGAGCTCACTTGACCTCAAAATGAATGTGCTAAGGAGTCTCCTGGGACAAGTACAACCTCCCCACCCCGACCAGGGCAGGGCTCCTTGACCAGTATGACTATTCATGACCACAGTGCCAGCTGAAGCCTGACTACCGCATGTATTGCAAATCCATGAACACCAAGGAAAACCTCCTTTGCTTCCAATTTTTACATGAGTTGCTTTCACAAGGGATGTGATAATAATAGCTGGCAATTTCTGAACACCTTTCCCAGGCACCATTTTCAGTGTGCTGACTCTGTCAGCTTCCCTCACGACCTTAGGAGGAAATATCTTTTCTCATTTCCACGTGAAAGTTCATACACTGAGAATTCCTGGTTACACAGTTAGCAAGTGGCAGAGCTGGGATTTGAACCCATGATGCTGGTTAAGAAATGATGACATGGTTCTATGTGGACACAGGGTCTCGGGTAGTCAATGTGCCCCTAAGCATTCGGGAGGACCTCTCTCCAGTGCCGTGCATACATTCAAAAGAGGCAAAGAAGATGTGGCAGAGTCAGAGAGTGGCCTGGTGGTCCAGTGGTTAAGACTTCATCTTCCAGGTGGGGGGCACGTGTTCAACCCCTGGTCGGGGAACTAAGATTCCACACCCTTGGGGCCAAAAAGCCAAATCATAAAACAGAAACAATATTGTAACAAATTCAATAAAAACTTTAAAGATGGTCTACATGAAAAAAAAAATCTTAAAAAAAGAACATATGGAAGATTCAAACCAAGGGGAAATTTGGAATAATGGTCATGAACAAGGGCTTCGTGATCAACAGGTGTGACTGGACACACCTTGGACAGGTGACTTACCAGCCAGGTGACCTTGGACAGGTGACTCAGCCTCTCCAAGCCTTATTTTTCCCATTATAAAATGGGGGTAAGGAGGGCTTTATATCACAGTGTTCATGGTAGAGGGGTGGTTAAATAGAACTTCCCCTACAAACAACACTGAACAGTGGCTGGTTAGCAGTTCATGTGGTATAGATGGTGGTGTGAATTATTATTAAATACTGCAGGCTAAGGGCAAATTAGGACAAGATAAAGCTTTTTTTTTTTAAAGATTTTTGTTTTGATGTGGACCATTTTTAACATCTTTATTGAATTTGTTACAACATTGCTTCTGTGGTTTATGTTGTTTATGTTTTGGGGTTTTTTCCTGGCCAAGAGGCATGAGGGATCCTAGCTCCAAGATCAGGGATCAAACCTGCACTTCCTGCATTGGAAGACAAAGTCCTAACCACTGAACTGCCAGGGGAGTCCCCAAGATAAAGCTTTATTTAAAAAAAGAGATTTAAGGTCTACATGGTCTTTTTGGTGATCAAATTTGTTATAGAGATTTATGACCCATAAATAAGGAATTTCCCTTAAAATAGTAGCTTTGGGAAGAAGTTTTGTTTGTGCTCAGTCATGTCCGACTCTTTGTGACTGTAGCCCCAGGCTCCTCTGTCCATAGGATTCTCCAGGCAAGAATACTGGAGTGGGGTGCTGTGCCCTCGTCCAGGGAATCTTCCCAACCCAGGAATCGAGCCCGCATCTCTTGCATCTCCTGAATTGGCAAGCAGGTTCTCTGCCTCTGAGCCACCGGGGAAGCCCAGCTTTGGGAAATGGTTCCTTTTTCTTGCTGGCCGCTGTCATTCATTCTACTTCAGCCCTTCCTCCCTGGGATTTGGTGAATGAGGCAGTTATCATGTAACAGCTAAGCCTGGCTTCTCCTTGGTAACTGCTATGCCCACAGTGTCAGCAAAGCTGTCTCTGGGTAGTCGGGCCCTGACATTCAATCCACAGCAGACCGAACTCTGCCCTGTCTCCTCACACCCCCTGCTCTGCACCCTGCTTGAAGCCTGGCAACGTGTGGGCAGACTGTTGACCAGAAGCCTGTCTTCCTCACCCAGGTCCTATCACTATAATAACCATATTTTCTCTCGAGGTGAAGAGTAATTGAATTAAATTGGGCGGCATTTGGTCCTGACCATATTAATTGCCCGATCCCATGGAGGCCTCTGTGAGGTCATGGGCAGGGATGAACAGTACAGCCAGATGTCCTCATCCCGTGGACTGGGTCGTTGTGTTCTAATTTCCCTGCACATCCTAGTGACCTTCCTCCTCCAGAGGGAATCCTCTGGAGGTTCAGTGGGCCTGGGGGTGTACCAGGAGAGTCCCCTGGGTGTGTGGGGAACACAGAAGAGCTAGCAGGAGCCAATTAGACTGATGTCACAACATATGGATGTGCAGATGTTGCAACAGCAATGGATGGAAGCACAGGCGATGGGCGACATCTATAAAAATGGGTGCAAAAATTACTGTGTGTGTGTGTGTGTATGCGTGTGTATGTGTATGTATGTGTGTGTGTGTATGTGTGTGTGTTGAAGGGAGTTCCACAAGTAGGAATGAAGAGTTTTGCTCTGGCAACCTCTCAAACTTTTCATGGTTAAAAAGTCACGTGTCTTTGGCAAATGAGCAGCCTTGAGAGTCTTTATCAAGAGTAAATGACGTGGGTATGTCACTTATCTAAAAGTCAGGAAGAGATCCAGATGACTGCCTTTAACTGTCTCACTAGCTCTGTCTTCCCTTCTTTCTGCAGATAAAATTAAAAGTAAACATCACCATCTAAATTTATCAGCAGAATGTACCGGGGACAACAGGAGGGGGAAATGGGAGGAAGTCTTGAGGGTAGACCTTGAAAAACCTTTTTCTCTGTCATCCCTTCCCTTGTCCTCACTGTCCACTGGTCCCGGCGTCGCTGTTCATTATTCATATGTAAAACTGAGTGGTTTGCAAAATGTTTGATGCTTTCTGTCTCACCCTCCATTTCATAGTCTCTTAAGGTGAACCGGGAAACAAAAAGATGCTCATATGTTGAGTGAGGCAGCCTGGAAATTTGGCCCTGCTTGTAAAACACTGGCAAGGTTGATTTTCATCCTCAGCGGCAGGACCTCTGTCACTTCACTGTGGCCATTGCCTTTGTTGGTTGGACCTTGGTGAACCCAGTAATCGAGTTGCCAGGCTGGGAGGAGTTCTTCATTTTGACTGGTCACCCAGGGTCTGCCAGGAGGAAAAAATGTGCTTGGATTCTGAGAATAAAAAGCAGCAGTCAGCCCCAAGGACTAAGGAGGGTGGCAATTATTGTCCCCACAAGGAACCCAGAGTAGATGGTTTCTTCTTGTGCCTGTTCTCATAGGATTGCTCCAGGAGGAGGTGATGGAAGGATTTTCCCTTTCATTTATATTCAGAAGGTTCAGTTTGTGTGTCAGGATAAGGATCTGTGGGCTGAGTGAGAAAGGAAGTCCCAAACACCCCATAATTTTTAAATGATGGGTTATGACACATTAATGGTTCCCAGGATGGGGAAAGTTTCCATCAGGATATATGATTCAGCTCCATAAGCAAGCCCAGAGCCTTCAGTAGGTGCCAACTTGGTTTCCAGTCCACTAATCCTCTACAGTCAACCCCCAGTTTCCCGGGGAGAGGTCCTCCCGAGAGATACGATGCGTCACCCTTACAGTATTGTTATAGCAAAGGCAGTAAGTCTCATTGCAGTCTATGCAACCAGCCTAAAGTCTAAGACGAAAACCTAACTGAGCAGAAGGACCAGAAGAGCATATCAAAGGCACCCTTAATTTCTGAATTAATACCTTCTTATTGTTCTCATTGGTTGATTCGGTGACTGTTGTAAATTTGAACTTACAAACTAAGCATTCTCTAGTTTTTTTTGTATGTATTTGTTTATTCATTCACTCTTTATTTTTTTTCTTGCAGGCTTGTGGAATCTTAGGGGGCTCAGGTGGTGCTAGAGGTAAAGAGTCCCCCTACCAACTCAGGAGACATAAGACACATGTGTTCAATCCCAGGGTCAGGAAAATCCCCTGGAGGAGGGCATGGCAACCCACTCCAGTATTCTTGCCAGGACAGAGAATCCTGGCAGGTTACAGTCCATGGGGTCACAAAGAGTCAGACTCAACTGAGGCGACTAAGCTTGCATGCATATGGAATCTTAGTTCCCCGACCAGGGATGGACCACAGTGAAAGCACCAAGTCCTAACCACTGGACCACCAGGGAAAACATTCCCTGGTAAAATGCTGTTTTTTATCTGCTTCACATGCTGGTGTTTGCCAGGAGATTTTGTTTGGGGGGAAAAAAAAGTCTGCAAACTACAGGACACACCTTAGGATCTAGCCCACAGTGCAAGGCCCCTCCTGGGTGCCCTGCTACCCTCCTCAGCCTCACATGCTTCTACCCCCTCACCCACACCCTGTACCCCAACATGCAAAATCACCTGCTCTTTTTCTATCTGAGTCTTTGCTTGTATGGGCTGTGTCCTCCACGGGAATCTCCTTTCCGCCTCACCTTCCATGACCATCACCTCCAGGAAGCCACTCTGACTTCTCCGAGTGGAGGTAGGATGTGCGTTCCCATATCTGTGTCCCACAGAAATGCTTCCCTGGCCTTTCTGAATCGCTATAGTTTCTGTTGACATGTCTGGGATCCTCCCTAGTTGGAAAGATCTGTAGCTTATTTATATTTACTTAATTAGTGGCTACCCACTACTGGCTTACAGTATGTGTGTTTGTGTATGTGTATGTGTGTGTGTGCAAACTCAGTCATGTCCAACTCTTTGCGACCCCATGGACTGTAGCCTGCCAGGCTCCTCTGTCCATGGAATTTTCCAGGCAAGAATACTGGAATGGGTTGCTATTTCCTCCTCCAGGGGATCTTCCTAGCTCAGGGATTGAACCTGAGTCTCTTGTGTCTCTTGCATTGGCAGGTGGGTTCTTTACCAACTGAACTACTTGGGAAGCCCTTTATAGTACGCATCCAGAGTTAATAAATGTGGGTTGAATGAATGAATGAATAATAAACAATTTAAATAAGAACCCAAATTTAGTCCTTAAAAGATGTGAGATTTCAAATTACTGGAATGTCCATGCTGGATACGTAATGTCTACCAAGCGTCAGGTCCTGCTTTAACTATTTATGTAAATTGCCTCACTGAATTCTCCAAAATAGCTCCACAAAGTAGGTGGTATAATCACCATATTAACTTTTCAGATGAGGAAGCTGAGCACAAGGAGGAGACGTAATACCACCGAGCTCCCACTGCTAGTGAAAGGCAGGGCGACACCCGAAGCCCAAGCTCTGTCACCCTGAGAACATCCTGCTCTAGCATCTTGCTCAGGGAGCTCCCTACTGATTATGCTCAGAGGGTTGTAAGTGGTTGAACATCTTGAAGATGCAAAGTCGTGATGACTATCCTCTAGCACAGATGCCTTTGGGAACGGGTGAGATGCTTTCCGTCTGAACTTGACAGTCCCGTGCGTGCAGGCTAAGTCACTTCAGTTGGGTCCAACTGTATGTGACCCCACGGGCTGTAGCCTGCCAGGCTTCCCTGTCCATGGGGATATTCCAGGCAAGAATACTGGAGTGGGTTGTCATGCCCTCCTCCAGGGGAGCTTCCAAGGGTCAAACCCATGTCTCTTATGTCTCTTGCATTGGCAGGGAGGTTCTTTACCACTAGCTCCACCTAGGAAGCCCTTGACAGTCTCAGAGTGCGGTAAATTTTAAGTATGATTCTCTTTTGCCTCCTGCCATTGCCCTGATCATCAGGGATTCTTAGAGGGCCTGTCTTTAGAAAGGTCAGGGGCAGAAGAGGAAGGAACATGAGCTCTGGGATCACAGAATCCCAAACATGGAGTACAAGTCTACCATATACTAGCTGTCTGACCTCTAAATCTGTTTCATCATCTTTAAAATGAGTCCATCACACACCAGTGTAATGCTGGTTGAGATCGGTTGCTATTAGAATAAAATAAATATGACAGAAATACCCAGTCTATTCACTTTCGTTTCTTCTTCCCATTCTAGTCCCTTGATTCAAATATGCTATGGGATTTTAAAGCAAGCTTGTTAGAATCACGCCTAAAATTAGCACAGACAAGGTTCTGAGTCTGCATTCTTTGAATAAAGCACACGAGCTTCAGAATGTGTCTTCTCCTAGTAGTTACCTAATTGTGGCACTGGGGGAGGCTTTGCTTTTTTCCTAACTTTTCTTCCGTTCCGGATGGATGAGGCTGGGTTCTGGATAGGTGAAGGAGCCTGGTAGTCACCTGTCTTACCGGGCTCACCGCTTGGTGGCAGCACACCCCACTTCCTTTGTCCCTACTCTTCCCTGTAAGAGTGTTAAAAAGTAGGCGCTCTGCTTAGGGGCCAGTCTCCACTCCTCCATCTCCTACATTGCTTTTGATGCAAACGATCACTTACACTTTTAGGTAAAAGCAAATATCGTTTGTGTGTGCTTTCACGCACTCTTAGGATGATGTGGAGCCTTACCAAAGCCGAACTCAGCACACTGCATTAGACCATTTTCACTGGGAGGTTTTTCTTACACAAAATGATCCACAATTAAAAATGTGGAGAAATTTTCTCAGTGTGGCACAGCTTTTTAAGAGATAGGAACAAAGCCTTTTTTGAAAAGAACAATTTATCATGCCAGTAATTTTCTACCTCTGTCCTGCCATTATTAAGGATGGCCGGGTTAAAAGGAACTCTTAGCTCTGGTCTCTCCGCTCAGCCAGCAGCCTCACATAATGGCCTGTCTCTAACTTCAGCCCATTGCCATGGAAGTAATTATACCACACGGCTGAGGAGGGCGATTTGCCACAGAATCAAAGCAGCAGCAATTGGGTTCAAAATGAAAAACAATCTCTAGATATGGGAGGAAAAGAAGCATGATGAATCACGGAGGATCCAGAGAGCGCTGTTTTATGTGGAAGACTGCTGTAGACTGAAGTCTTGAAATAAAAGATCGTCAGAATAAGACAATAACATATAAAGTGAATGAAATAAACTCCCCTATGCCCCCTTTCCTTCTCCCACACTTTTTTGTTTTTTGATCACAGCACATGATTAGACATTCCCCAATAAATGGTTCTTTACAGCTTCTGTGACAGTTCCTGCACCAGGCATTCCAAGTAAATAATTTTATTTATTTCATAAAATTCTGGAAAAGAATCACAGAGGCCATGGCTGTGGATGTGATTGGGGAATTCATCTTGTTCCATACTGTCTGTCTTCCTAGAGGTTCAAACGGAAACTTTCCCAAGAAGACCAAAATCAACACTGTGGAAAGATCATGAATTTTTTTTTTTTTAATGAGGCCAAGGACAAAAATCCTTCAGTGGAATGGGTCAAATATTTTGTCCAGAAGGGAACATGAGATCTGGAGTGAGAAGACCCTGCGTGGAAGGCTGGGCTCTGGGCTTTGCAACCCTAACACTTGGACAGGTTCACAAAACGTCTCTGCGCTTGGGTTGCTTCAAAACTGGAGATAATAGTCTATGTCACACGGTTGGCCCCATGATCCAGTGAGACAATGAACGTGAAAGTGCTTTGTAAACTGGAGAGTTACCTGTTACCACTTACGAGCACCTCTGAGCTCACTCAGTTCTTTTCCCCACCTCAGCGCGCTACAGCATCCAGCCTTTTACCACCAAAGAGCAGAAAGCTGATGCCTGCGGTCCTAAGCTCATCAGCAGCCTGGAGGGAGGGGTTATCTGAGGACCAGAGGGTGCCTGACCGCCCCGCCTCCTCCTCGGCAGCCAGCCGCCTGCGCACTCTCCGCAGCCCCGCCTCCATCTGGCGCTGGAACTGTGTAGCCTGAGTGATGGGAGACGTGGCTTTGGGCCAGTGTCTTGCTGCATGACTCTAGGTTATTTCTTCACTGCTCTGGTTACTCATTCCGAATAAATAAGGATCAGAGACCCAGTCTCTTGAGCCAGGCAACCTGGGTTCCAATCCTGGTTCCACCAATGACTGAAGAGGTGACTGGGATAAGGACAAATAGTAGTCAGTATTTACTGAGCATTCAGATATGCCAGCCCTGCTCCAAAGGCTTCATCTGCATCAGCTCAGGTGATCTTCACAATAACCTTATGAGGTCAGCCCAGTTATTATTCCCATATTCCAGGCAATGAAACTAAGACCAAAGTGCTTCAGTAACCTGCCCAAGGTCACCCTACGAGTGACTGGCCATCTCACACGCTCATCATGATGATGCCTAACTCCCCCTAAAGACGTACGTGAAGAGCTCAGAGTAGTGTCAGCCACATGGGAAACACTCAGTGATGGCTATTAATTATTGTTCATTAAGGACCCATTATATACCAGCCATGGACAGAGGAGGCTGGCAGGCTACAGTCCATGGGGTCACAAAGAGCCGGGTGCAACTGAGCGGCTAACACACACACATGTACCAGTCACCTTGCTAGATGAACCCGTGATACACAAGCTCCCCGGCCCCACCTAAGTAAAGATCACAAACAAAAATACTTGCTCTATTTATTCCACATGGTTGTTCTGGGGATCAAGTCCAGAAAGGCAATCTGTAAAGATGGAGGTGGGCTTTTGAAAGTGAAAAGGCAACTCCATTGGTAAGGCGGTATTCACGTTAGTTTATTTTAGCTGAATCTGACACAGAGTTCTTGTAATAGGAAAAACTTATTCCAAGAGATACATTATAATAATCTTCTCCTTGGAATAAACATCATCTGGTGCCATGGTGAGTGTCTAGGACTCCGGTTGCCAAAATAACCGCTTCGATTTTGTAGTTCTTAGTGTCACGTTGACCCCAGCCCTGCGGACATAGCTGTGCTTGTTTATCTTCCTCCAGGGTGGGACACGTACAGCAACATGAAATGTCTGTTTTCTTTTCCAGGACTCGTTGGCCTTCTCCCAGAATATCAGCGAACTGATCTTTCTAAACACCCAATCGACGTATACTTATTGGACACGTACTATTTGCAAAACACTGTACTAAGGACTGTATTTGTTCATGCTTTCCTCATTTTGTGTCCATCACTGGGGGTTAGCTCTGTTATAATTTTTATATTACAAGGATCACAGAACAAATGCAACAGGGGTTCTTTGTCCCTTTTATTTCCAAGAAAGCCTCATAGAAGAAAATCGAACCTAAAATAATTTGTGAAAATATTAAAAAACACCATGGTTCTTTTAGCCCCAAAGGCAAATTTCTGAGGGAGATAGATAGAATCATATTAACATGATGTTAAATCTGATTTTAATGGAAATTTCTTGACCACCTCCTCTGGCCTTAATTCTTGAATATGTCTTCCCAGCTTGGATAAGTTATTTAACCTTTTTGGACCTTGGTATTCTTATCTGTAAAATGGGGGAAGACAAAAAATATTTGAGAAGCTCTTAGAAAGCATTTATTACTTCATTTAGTCCTCTCAACAATCCTGTGAAACAGATGTTGTTCCCTACTATACCTGATAAAACTTAGCTTCCTGAGCAAAGCAGAACACCTAAGTTCTCACAGTTGGCGAACAGCCAGGTGAAGACTCTAATATACTTTATTTCCGAAGCCTCTGTTCCCCCCCCCGCCCCCCGCCCCAACCCGAACCAAAGGCCAAAGACCAGAAAGGACTGCCTTTGGAGAATTCAAAGCCCTAAGCAATCAGTGACAGGTTTTATTTTTCTTCAACTCAGTTGTCCTTATCCTAGCCATGTGGACACTCTGGCCCCAGCATTTCTTGATATCTGTGTTTGCAGGTCAGAGCTCAGAGGACTTCTCATAAACAGTTTCAAAATACAAATGCTCTGTTCAAAGCTAAGCAAAGCCAGATTGACTTTAAAGTCAGAAGTTCTGTTGCCCCCAGTTTTGTGTGTAGGGCACGCTTTGTGTGCTGGAGGTCAAGTTTTCCCAGTGATAAGGGGGACTTGACAAGGAAGATCTCAAAGCAGGAAAGCAGAGCATGGGCGCCCCAGAGGTCATCAGTGGAGAGATGGCCTTGAGAGGAGGGCTTTATCTAAGTGGACTTGCCACCGGGAGTCAAGCGGGAGCAAATACACACTGTGTCTGCCAAAGGTCAGGCACCTAGCGGGGCAGCTGATAAAACCAGGACGGCTTCTAACTAACGATGGTACGTGCAATTTACCAATATCCGGGCAGTCAGTGAAACTGACAAACTTCCTCTGGGAAGTGCAGAGGGTTTTAGCGTCTCAAAGTTCAGGATAGCGTCTTATGTTGCTGCAGGTTCTTCTCTCTCTCCTCACCCTCCCCTGCCTTCCTTCCCTCCTCTTCTTCCTCCCTTACCCATCCATTTAGAGAACAAGAATCAGTCCATTGAACTCAAAGCCTATTCTGTCCTATACATTCATAGTTTTTCATTTCACTAAAACCTCATATGGTAGTTCTCACATCAAGCCCTACCATGTCCCACTCAAGGTGATGTGCATACATTTTTCTATCCCTGGTTGATATACTCATTCTTAGAAACGATAGTAGTTCCTTTGAGTCTGGTTCAAGATGCTGCAAGGAGGATCCCTCCTTGAGCCCCAGATAGTTAAATGCGTTGGAAGATCAGCAAGGGAACTTTCTAGAGACTTCTGGAAAGACTGTATGGAATCACTACCCAATGAAGTTAGAGTAGATGGTCACATCTAATACATGAGGCATTTATGATTGTCCCTGAAGGAAAACTACAGTAACACTTTAAAGTAGAGCACACTCATCCTTTTTTTTTAAAACATCGTGGAAAGAATGCACACTTCTGCAAAATGGACTAGAAGGGCAGCAAAATGATGACTCTGACTCCAAGCACGTTCCAGGGTTCCTCCTACATTCTCTCTTGGGAGACAGAAGGCCGGTTTGGAGTCAGATGTGCAGGGGCTGCGCCAAGCCCAGCTCCTCTTGGGACCTCTCCTGCCCCCAGGAAGTGGTGGGGTCAGCCTTCCCCAGAGCTGTCCTGTCCTCCCCCTGAAAAGGAGGGGTCCCTCCTCATCCAGATGCTGTTCACTCCACCATTCTGCCAGCAGCTCCCTGGAGGCAAAGGTGCAAGGTTAGAGCTGCAGCTTAGCCCGATTGCCTATGTGCTTGAAGAACTCTTGCCCTGACTCACAGGGTGAGCATGCCAGGGAAGCCTGGCAGGCAGCCTTATCAGCTTCACCCACAGCCTCCTCGGCTCAGTGGCTGCAGTCTTCTGAGCCTGAACTGAGAGCCTTCTTCTCTCATCTCCTCCATGATTCGCCTCTGAAGACTCCACTTTCTCTTCTTGGGTAGCTCCGGTCCGATTTGCCAAACTCCAGTTCAGTGAAGGCTCAAGTAATTTTCCACCTTTGTTGCCTCTTGGGCTTAAATTCAGTCCCGATTCCTTGATTCTCAGCTTTTCTTAGACTGCATGGAATTACCCTGAAATTCCTTAACTCCTCAAAGGAGCTGCGGGACTTCTCAACTTAACTCCATCCACCCTGGCATGTCTAGCTGGGCTACATCCACAATCAGAAGGGAAGAAGGATCTACTTATAGAATCCAGGAAAGAGAGGCAGTCTCTCCTGATCACAGCAAGCTGTGAAATATACAATGCCATTGCTGAATGCAATCTGTGAAGCTAGCGTAATTGCCCAAAAAGGGCTCAGAATGGAGAGAGGAGAAACCTGGTTTCTAGTCTTGTTCCCACCACATGCAAAGCAATGGATGCTTTGTCTTTCTTGTACTGAAGATCTGCTAAATGCTTTGGAACCTTCACTGTATGTGCACAACATTTAAGGGAAGAGATAACAGAGTCTGCCCTCAGGGTGACAACCCCGCCCCAGCCTATCCCTACAGTGTGTTCTAGCACCAGCACCCACAGGGTCCATTCATCCTTAGAGGGAAAACAAGCTGGCAAGTTTCATTTCGCTGTTCAAGACGCTAATTGTTCTATGTAGCCTTGAGAGTAAAACCAGAATAGCACGGGCAAGTTTAATCAACTGGTCTCATCCTCAGATTTTATGAAGTGCTAAAATTATCCTCAGCTCCTCGGAGCGTTCCTGCTGTTCCATATGGTTTATATCCTAGCAATCTAGCAATTCATCAATCTGTTTACATACTGATGTTATACTTAGATTGATATTTAACTCCCCTCAGCATCGGTGCCTTGCAAAAGGTTTATAAATGACTGCTAGGCGGTAATAGAATAGATACTGCACTAAAAGGAAACTAGTAATCATTTAGTTAGGAATCATGGTCCTTTCTTTTTATTTACACATACACGACCACATATTTACACATACGCACGTGGAACTGGCTATATCACAACACCCGACAATGACAAGTATGTCAAATGCTGAACGTTGACTTGTTAAAACAGTGACTGAAGTTCTGGATGTAAACAGCCTCCCATAAAAAATGAGCATGAAGTAAATGTACAGCTATCGATACACATATAGAAAGTGTGCACTTATCACTCTCCTTTTCCTGCTTGTTTTTGCTTCATGGTGTATGTCACAGTGGGATTTCAAATCTGTCAGAAGATATCACAGTGTCTGAAATAAACAGCCTTTCTCTCCTACTCCTATAGTATCATAGACTCTTAAAGCTGGAAGATCTTTGAAAGGCTGTTTACCCTGGCTTCCAAGCCAGTGCAGGAATTGCCTTTTTTACAGCTTTGACAGAGGGTTGTGCAGGCCTCTACTTGAATACTCCTAGTGATGGGGAACTCGTTACTGTACAGATCAAAAGGTTAGGAAGATCTTCCTTATATCAAGCCAAAGTAGGTTCCTAGTCATTTCCATGGCCGATCTAAACCCAATCTTGTCTTTCTTCCTCTTCAAACTAGCTCCTTCTTTTATGTCTCCCATTCTAACTAATAGAACCACTGATCAGCCACTTAGAAACCAGGCCCCACATGTCTCTCCATTTCCCATTCAGTTGGCAACCAAACCCAAATGAGTTTGTCTTGATAAAATAGCCTCTTGAATCTGGTACCTTCTCTCTGTCCCCCAAATTGTATCACTTCTTTCTTGAATTATTGCAATAACTTGTAAAGAATCTTTGTCTCTAATCTCACCCTGTATGGCTCACCACCCAAATGGAAGCAAGTCTTCACTCTGTAAGCCCTACACTAAAGCCCTATGACTTCGGAGGCTGCAGCTTCCCGCCCTTCCCCCCCACCCATGTGTCTCATGTTCAGCCTGTCACTCTTCCCACTGCAAGTCCCAGCCCCCGGGAACCACTTCTGGGCAGTTCCCTGAAGACACCATCATAATTCACACCACCACGTTTGCAAGAATGTCGTTACTTTGCCTGAACCACTGTGCCCCCTTGATCTACCTAAGGAAGTCCCACCAATGCTTCCTGACCTCATGAACAAATCATATTTTTTGTCGTGATTGGGAAAAAAGTGGAATTCATATAGAAATAGAAAAATTTATTTTGTTTGGTGTAACATTCTCCCTAACAAGCCTAGGTGTGAGATCACCCCCCTCTTCCAGTGTAAGAGCTGTTTCTTTTCTCAAATTGGAGGAAGCTAGGATTATCTCTACCAACTTCTGAGTCTATCATTATGAAATAGACAAGTCCCCTAATTTAGGCAAAGAAAGTTTATTCAACTTGAATGACCCTAAGAAATTTGTTAATAAACAGCCTACTCTCAGGCCCTACATTCTTCCTTATCTATTAAAGAGGTGTTACCCATGATTTGAAAAATAATTCATCCAGTACACATAGATGACCTATCCTGGGAATTGCCAGCTCCATGGACATATTCTTTTACCTCCTACATAACTTTAGGCACACTAAACTCATAGTTGCCACCATATACTTACACTTGTCCCTAGGGGCTCAGGAAAATAGGATTAATTTTTATTTGACAAATGTCCTCAACAAAAACAATAACAGCCTCCAGCTCCAACTAACCCATGTTTAGCTTACAGATTTGAGTCTGACTGTCCGATGAAGGGAATATAGTCTCACCTCTCCCCAAGAGGCCCCCATGTCTTTTAGTCCCTGAGTGTTTATCAGGAACTCAACTCAAATGCATTTCTTAAAGCCAAATGGTACCTGCAAAACACCTCATAAGTGTTTGTAGCTTTATTTATAATCACCAAGTGGAAACGTTTCAGTGTCCTTCAACTGATGAATGGATATGGAAATTGAAGTACACCATGTCCTGGATAGCTTACTATGAAACCTTAAAAAGGAACAAGCTACTGATACATGTAACAACATGATGAATCTCAAATGCACCATGCTCAGTGAAATAAGCCATATCCCCCCAAACTACATAATTAATGACTACATTTACATGACACCCTGGAAAAGGTTCAGGTGGCGCTAGTGGTAAAGAACCCACCTGCCATTGCAGGAGACATAAGAGACACAGCTTCGATCCCTGGGTCAGGAAGATTCTCTGGAGGAGGGCATGGCGACCCACTCCACTATTCTTGCCTGGAGAAGCCCATGAACTGAGGAGCCTGGTGGGCTACAGTCCATAGAGTTGCAAAGAGTTGCACACAACGGAAGCGACTCAGTACACGTGCACTGGAAAAGGCAAAACTATAGGGACAGAAAACCAATCAATAGTTGCCAGGGATGGAAAGCGGGAAGAAATTGACCATCATAGGGTGAACAAGGCATTTTAGGAGGTGATGGAACTGTTGTATACTGATGGATCATGGTAGTCATACAAGAAATTTGTCTGCCAAAACTCATAGATCTTTACACTAAAAAGAGTAAGTTTTAGTATATGTAAATTACACTTAATAAACTTGACCAAAGATCATTTTAAATGAACTTTTCTGTAAAAAGAAGAAAGTGACTACGTGAGATTACTCTCCTCTTAATCCCAGTGTTCAGGTAGATGTGTTCCACTAAGAATGATTAAATTGACATCTAAATGAAGTCAGGATTGGACAGCATTGACCCAGCAGGGCAAACTGATTGCTATTCTGAGACCACAGAGGGTGCGTGTGGGAACAGCATTTCAAACTTGTTGATCCTAGGATTGTTGATAGTGTAGCTTGGAATGGCAAAGGGTTGGCCAGGGTAAGAGCCAAGCTTGGTACATGTGGTGCTCATCCTTCAGTGGTCCTCCTGTAGGACAAAGGGCAGGTGCCTGGACAACCTATGGGCAAAAATATGAGGCAATATTCATGCAACTTCCAAGAGCTTCCAACCCAGCATCTTGCTGAATCTTCTAAGAAGTTTCTGAGACACGGGTCATCATTCCAGTTGTACAGACCAATAAGCTAGGGCTGGGGGGATATGACTGAGCCAGATCCCAGCAGGATACTGAATGGTAGAGCTGGGCCATAGAGCTTCTGACTTCATGCTTATCTGTTTGTTGCCGGGTGGGTTGGCAGTGGTGATGATGAAGGTTTAAATGCCACTCAAGCTCTTACATATTTCAGGTGAGTCCATCATCAAAATAAAAAGCAAGACTGGTGGAGACAGATCAAAGCTTTTTCTCACTGTAAAGATAAAGATGAGGGTGAATTTCCAAAAAAGAGACATAAAGTAAATGTCAGGATTTTGTCTAAAATAGTGACCTACGGCTCCATGAAACCAAGCATCTAATTTACAATTATGTAGGCATTATGGTCTTACGGCATTTTGGTATTCAGGATGGCATTCTGGTATTTTGACTACATGTTTGGAAACACTTGGATCTTTGCAGTTTTGAGGTGAACTGTCTGACCTTTCCTTTGTCAGCCAGGTGTCCAGGAGTCTTTACAAATCTCCCAAGGATGTTTTAGAGATTTATTACTACAAACTTCCTAAGGGTGACCCAGTGGAGGCACAGAGCAGGTGGGTACCTACAGAGGAATTTGGGTCTCGGGAGTTCTGTTTCTATATCTGCAAACACTAGACTCACCCACAGGAAAGAACAGGAAATACATCACAGCTTCCATATACCCTCCTGGTAACATAGATCCGGCTGCTATCTATACTGCACAAGTGATATAGGCCATGTCATGGTTTGGGTTGGCTTACGAACAGATTTGGAAATTTTCAAACCAGAAGGGTCAAAATGTTAGGAAATTTGTAGCAGGGAAAACTCTTGCAGTGGCAGCTGATAAGCTAAATCTCCTGACTAGATTCTCTCCTCTCTTTCTGGCACGTCGCCTAACTGAACAAGCAAATCCCATGAGGTTCTGCAACAGTCATACCAATCATATGGCACACTCATAACGTGCCCCTGATTGAAGCCCTTCCAGGGTTCCACTGGGCGCCCATGTGGGAAATGGAGGCCCAGAAACGCTGACTGTCGGGATAGTGATGTGGCGGGAACGTAGGAGTGGGATGGGGCTAGGACTGCGTGTCCTCCGTTCCAAGTCACACTGGGTCCCCTCCTCAGTCAGGCCAGAAAGACTAAAGGGTTCAGGGGGCTTAATTCCACCCTGGTGCTTCCCTACATTCTAGGGGTGATGTTTTTTCCCATTTCTCTTTTTTCAGTCTCAACTGTTCCCCTTACTCTCTGCCAACAAGACCATGCTTTCAGAGGCGAATGGAGAAAAGGCTCTCGTTTCTTCTTTTTTGTTTTCTTCCCTTGTTCATCAGGGTGAGCTGGGGGATAGGACCCTGGAGAGGCAGCAGAACAGAGGGGAAACTCGAGCCTGAAAGCCCAAGAACCTTAAAGGATGCTGACCTAGTAATCGTTGTTAATAATCGCACAGCACCAACCTTAACCGTCCCTACACATCCCACTTGGAGCAAACTCATGTTGTGAAAAATGAGGATTTTTCACAGAAGAGAAATTATGAATCAATAGTCCATTAACAGAGATGTAACTCTGGAAGTATTCATAAACACCTCCACCAAACGCAAGCTTTTTCTCATGCATTTTCAACAAGCACTGGATTTCTTTAGAAAAAGGTGACTTTCAATGTAGCTCTTTGGGACCATATTTCTTGGGTAAAGTGAGATATACTTGCAATATGGTCAAGGTTTCCAGGGAAGAATATTCTCCATTTCTTCCACCATGTGCCATAATACTTGGGCGAGATGAATGCAGAAGTGCAAACATGAGAGTTAGGCTGAGCTGAACAGAGACCTCTCTGTCCTAGGGCACAGAGTACCATCTTGATTATTATTCCTGGCAGGGCTTGCAGGGTGATAATAAATGCTTCTCTAGGAAAGAATCAGTCTGTCTCTCTCATAGCAAAGCAGAAGGCAGCCTTCCCACTTGCTTGGAAAGGGGACAGGGAGAAAGAAAGTGGTGAGAACGACAATCTTCCTGATCATTTTAATTTCCATAGCTCTAGGCTTTATGGGTGGAGAAGGAAACGGCCACCCACTCCAGTATTTTTGCCTGGAGAATCCCATGGACAGAGGAGCCTGGCGGGCTACAGTCCATGGAGTCGCAAAGAGTCAGACACGACTGAGTAACTAACACATACAGACTTTATGGGACCATCGGAAATGAAAAGCAAGTACACTAACTATAAGTGAAATAAAACAAGCCAATCGCCTCTCAGCCTTATGTTTTTAACCCCATCTCTCAAGTCATGGCCAATTTAACCTTTAAGGATGTTTGGGCCCACATGGTAGCTTAGAAGGGCAGAATGCTAAGAATCTCTTGACTTGGCCCCAATCCTATTTACAGTGCTAAATTCTGCAGAAATGATCAGCCAAGTGCTGTGCCTAGCATCACCAAAACCGTTTCAAGTTGGGCATTTGATCAACAAGCATTTGCTGAGCACCCACTGGTGGTGCCATCACAAGGCACCAATAGGAATACCTGCTGGATCCTGACCTCAACAGGTTTGCAGCCAACCTGGGAGACAAACACAGACACAAATGACCCCAAGTCTGTGTAATAAGGGCTAAAGCCGAGATGCAGAATAACCGCCCCATGGAGGAAGGGGTGGTCAGAGCAGCCCAGGGTGGAAGAGGCTCCAGCCAGGGAAGGGAGGGTATTCCTGGAGAAAAGAACTTCAGCATAGCCTTGCAAGATAAGCAGAAGGTAACAAAACCAGGAGTCCTGTTTTCAGGCTATGTTTGCTCCTGCAGGATTCTCAACCCAAACGGCATGGAATTTTCCATCAAGAAGGCTGCCAATTTAATTTTTCCATGAAAGTATGTACACATGGATATACACATATTTGCCCTCCTCAGACCTGTCAGATTGATAGCAATTATTTTTTGGTTCTATCTTCAAATTTCAAAGGAATCAAGAGCAAAGGTACCTCCTGTCTGTGATTTCAAGCACTCTGGGGAAAGATTTGGGGGTGGTAAGTGAATAACAATGAATAATATTTTCCCATCTGATTGGCAGATCCTATGGTGTTTGCTCTTGGAATTAATTTAGCTTTCTGGTCAGGTTATCTTGCACACTTTCCAGGGTCCCCTGATATAAATAGACTAAGCAGTAAGGAAGAAATCAAAACAAGTGTGCATTTGTCTGGAGCATGGTGACAACAGTGTAAAGTGGAGGAAAACAAATAAATATGGGAAAATAACAGTTAACAGAGAGCCTTAAGGCATAGCTAGTCATGACAATATCTTCACCACATCAACTGGTTGACCATCAAAGGCTAAGCTAGAAATTCAAGTCAAGATCAAGGAGAAGCTATAGGCTGCAGTGAAATGATGGAGGTATTTTGGTCTCTTAATTTAGTTTTTTTTTTTTTAAATCAGGTCAAGTTTACCAAATTTCTTTCCTAAAGAAAGAAAAAAGAAAACCTCCCTACTCTCAGTCAATAATGAGAAGTGTGTCCAGTTCTAAAGTTGCCCAGAGCAAGTATTTGTCAAAGACAAGCTAGGGCTCATGAGTGAATATTTACCAACCTAAATACCTTAGTCCCTCTTTTTTTGGCAGGAATATGGAAAAAGCATTTACAGCCTGACAGTATTTACCTTCATTTTATTTGTAAATCTGAATGAACAATTTGCCTTTCTTGCTGCAGATTCTGCTTAAGGGAGAGGGGAGGAACCATGTCCCGGTTTGTGTAGAATTCTAAGTTTTAACCCTGGGAAAGCCCTCAGCCCTAGACAGGCTAGAATGGTTGCTCACCCTAAGAGAGAATAAATCTCAAATGCAATTAGCCATATTCCAACTGAGGGAATTCTCAGACGGGAGGGACTATTTGTCTATAGGTCAAAACACTGTACCTGTCTAACTTTGGTTGGCCTGTTACATCTCCTTCCTTTGCACATGATATGTGTGCCTCTGATGGGAAGGTAAAAAAATAAAATAAAATAAACAAGCCCTTCTTTTTCATACATAAGTTCTCAGGCTCAGTGCCTCCTTCTCACTACATACTGGTAGGCAAAGCCAATCAAGTTCTTGGTGAAAGTCAGAGTGTATGTAGGCCATGAGTTTAAAGAATTCTTATTGTAATTACAACAATGGCTAAACAAAATTTTCTTTTCTAACTAATTTCTTTCCCCATAAGGTAACCTGTTTTATCATTGGGTTAAACACAGGTCCAGAGTAACTGCTTTCTTTTCCCTCAAATCACCATGAAAGCCCAGAGCACAATGACAACATGAATTTGGGAAAGAGAAAAAAACAGTTGTTATATTAATTGAAAAGCATCCCTAGAGAATATTGATCCAGGACACAACCACATGCCAGGGATAGAAATTAAGTCATCCTCAAGGATAAAAGCATCTCAACACCCCCATCCTCACCACACCCACCATGTCCCTCACTGCTAGAAGCAGGAGAAATTGATCCTAGTAAATCACCATTTCCTCCACTGCGGACCCAGCTAGGTCAGTGACACCTCTCCGAAATGTCTGTAGTCCCTGCCATCCCAGATAAACCTCCTCAGGGTTGCCCAGCAGCCTGGCTTTCTGGCCTCCAGAAATGGTAATGGATTCATTTAGAATCAGGGGCTACCGAGCCACGAGCTCAGGTGCTGCAGAAATGGCAGGTGGTTGGAGCTGACTTGACAGCAATTAAATGTACAAATCTTTGATTAGGCTCCCGGGAATGGAGTCATTAGCAACCTAGAACGGACCAGCTTGGTTTCCACCGCCTCATTAGCTGCTCCACCGATGTTACTTTAAAAAGCCGAGAGGAGGAAGAAGAAAAAAAAAAAAAAAAAAAACCCTCCAGCGCAGAATTAGGAAAGTTGAGTGACAAACCCGGGAGGGAGGGAAAGCAACCAGTGTAAGCATTTCAACCTGAACAAACAGGTCACCTGGTTTTTTGCAGTGTGGTCGTTGACATGCGCATGCGTGTTTGCTGGACTGTGAATAGCCCGATACCTGCCTGATTAATCGGCCAAAAGAGCTCTTTTCTAATCTGCTTTCTTGAAATCCTCAAAAAGAAAGAAAGAAAGGATTCGTTGATTCATTCTTTCTACCAAACCCTCAGCGTGGCAGGAGACTTCCTCCAGGTTGCAGAGGACAGATGGACCAAATCAGTTATAAGATTCCCTACACTTGTCCCCAGTGGCAAGTCTGGAGTCTGCACCCACCCCACAGGGACACAGAATCTCAGTGTCCATCTTCAGCTCCTGTTGCCTGTTTCTAGGTGCCGCCATGATCCAAGCTGCTATCTACCTTCTGAATTTCCCCCACCTTATGAGAGAGCTTGTTGTTGTTGTTCAGTCCCTAAGTCGTATCCAACTCTTTTTGCAAACCAAAGGACTGTAGCCCACCAGGCTCCTCTGTCCGTGGGATTTCCCAGGCAAGAACACTGGAGTGGGTTGCCATTTCCTTCTCCAGGGGATCTTCCCGACCAGGGATCGAATCCACACCTCCTGCATTGGCAGGTGGGTTCTTTACCATTGAGCTACCAGGGAAGCCCAAAGTTGGTTAATACCAACCATGCAAATTAAATACTCTACCCAGCTGGGAGCTTTAAAACAAAAGGGCAATGTATTTCACAACCTTAATGTAAAATCCTGTGTGACCATGTATTTTATATAAGCCTAATGCATTGTGTAATTTAGTTTCTTTCTCAACCTGCCAGTCATTGGATTAATACTATAAAGCATGCTCCCAAGGATTTATTGATCACCTATTATAAGCCTCATATTAATTGCTGTGAGGCAGCCTATGACTTTAGAATCTGTAAGAAAGAACCATCGTATACACTTGCCCTCATGTAGTCACTTATTTATTCAACAAACACCTTCCATGTGCCTATTTAAGCATTGTCCTTGTCAATAATAATACAAAGAACAATAAAGAACATTAAGTGGCTTACTCTCCCCTGATCAGCATTTAACTGGGCTAATTCATTTAATCCTTGCAAATCTGTGAGGTAGGTACTATTGTCATCTTTATTTTAGAGATAAGGAAACCAAAGCACAGAGAGATTAATAACTTGCCCACAATCACACCTGTTAAATACCAGATTGGGGATTTAGACCCAGGCGCTGAGGCCGCTTAAGTACCATGTTGTGCTCTGTTGCGTTGCTTACAGCTTAGTAGGGAAGATAAACATCAAAACCAACCATTGCGATACAATGTGATAAGCACATGTGCTTAAAGTATTAGATTGGCCAAAAAGTGAGCTCTTAGTTTTTCCATAAGATGTTACTAATGTTTAAAAAGGACCTGGTGGAGACAGAAGTGAATGATGAAGTGCCTGTAGAAAAGAATTTCATGGTGGAAATAATACTTGATCTAGGTTTTGAACTAAAAAGAAGAAAGCCACAGCTTTCAAGAAGTTATAACCTACTAAGATATTTCATTAAATACTTTTGACACCATTCTGACATAGTTTTTGAAACAAGGATTTTACTTATGTTGGGAACCTTGAGAAGGAAGAGATCACAGCCAAATGTGAAAATGTTGGCAAGAATGATCTTTTTTAAGAAGGTGGTGTCTGAGCAAAGCCTCTAAGAAGTGATCAGAGTTTAGAATCAAGCCTTGTTAAAAGCAGAGAAGCCAGGAGAAGAGGAAGGCAAGAATGGGACTGGAGGAGGAAGAAGAGAGAGAACACAGAATCGTGCTTCCAAGGAGATGAGATGAGGAGATACAGTTGGAAGAATGATTTGAATCTAAACATGGTGGGCATCGTATGAGAGATTTCATTTAATTCTAGAAATCTACTGAAGGTTTTAGGAGGAGGAGAGTGAAATGAAAATGTCTAGAAATATTGAGGAAAGCAAAAGAAAAATTCAATCGAATTAGTATGATAAAAAAGTATATTTTCAAGCTAAATAACTTATCAAGCTAAGGAGTTGTTTTTTAACTCAGAATAACAACTGACTACAAAGAATTTTTGAGAAGATCAAATATGGTAATGAGAGGAATTGCTTTATGAGCCATAATGTATTATACACATACCATTTTTATTTTTCACAATATATTTGTATGAGTTCTAAGTCATTTTTGTTCAAAGTGAGGATGGCACTCAGGCTAGGTGCATGTTTCTGCAGCTAATAAATGGACAAACCATCTCGAGGAGCTTCTATCTTGTAGTGGACAAATATGAGAGGCCTTTCCAGAACATTCTTGAGGTGAATCAGAAGGCAAGTTCTTGGAGCATCTTGGCCTCCCGAAAAATGGCAGTGTCACCGGGTGGAGTTCTTCTTCTATCAATTATACTGAAGGGGTGTCCCAAACCAGAGAGAGAAAACAATCACTGCTTGTGTTGCTACCACCACCACCAGCCAGAAAAAATGATTTTTCCAGTTCAGTGAAGGTTCAATGAAGATTCAATTCAATGAGGTTGTAGCACCACAACCTTATGTGCTCTGTTTTTAATTTTCCATCCAATCAATTGACTCCTATTAGACCACTGCCCAACCTATTTCTTTTTTTAAAAAAAGAATCTCTTCGGGACTTCCCTGGAGGTCCAATGGTTAAGAATCTATGCTCCCAATGCAGGAGGCATGGATTTGATCTCTGACTAGGAAACTGAGGTCCTGAGTACCATGGGATATGGCCAAAAAAAAAAAAAAAAAATCTCTTGCCTACTCTTAATTTGTTTTTGGCAGGGGGTATAGTTGATGGTAAGTGGGGTCATATTCTCCACTACAAGTTACAATGCTTGCTTCTTAAGGGACTTCCTGGTCTTCCTTCTGTCATTTCTATGGAGACCTGGGTGACCACCCCTCAGCAGGTCTGGGTAAATGTCCCTTCTTCCTTTTGATGAAATATCACGCTGCCCCTCCCTGACCCAGGTCGCTGGGGGAATGCCTGATTGCAATGGTGGGGGCGAGGTGGTCATCTAAAAATTCTGAAGTTCCCCAAACTTTAAACTGATGCCTAACCCCAAGACAAGGACAAGGTGACATCTGAAGTTAAATACATTGTTGTTCATAATTATGAATTGGAGCAGAAGTGGAAAGGGGATCTCATCTGTTAAGTAATAATGATTACAAGACAGGCATAATTTCTTCCAAGGTAATTTCTTTCCCTTGAGCTTCCTTGGGGTAAACAAGGAGACAGAAGGAGTATTGTTAGCTTCCTGAGCCTGTTTTCAGGCTTGTTCCTTGAAACTATCATTTCACCAGCATCTGCAGTTGCCTTGCATTTCTGAATGTTGACTGGGTCTGCTTGGCAAAGCTCCAGCTCTGAGTGATACTGCAACCTACCTTTTCCTCCCTATTTCTCTCCTTTGCTTACAGCATGGGGCCTTTACTTCTACATCTTTTAATTTCATCTGGGAAGCCCATAGACTCTCACCATATCTGTCCAATCCTTTCTCGATGACATGTGACTGGTCTGCTTCTCTCTCTGCAGCTCCGTAATTCTGGAGCAGCCCATCTATACCATCCAGTGCTACGCAGAGAGCATGGCAGGAACATCCAGACCCTCCCTCCTCTAGATACCCCAGTTCTCCAAAATCTGAGTTATGCCCTGTGGTCCCTGGATAAACCAGTTCCCAAGACTCATGATCCTTGTGCACTTTTAGCAGCACTATAAGGGAAGGAGCTAACAGACAGCACATGACTCTGAGATAATCAGAAAACCACCCCTCCAAACAACAACAGGGGTCAATTTTAGCAGCCTTTACAGAAGCCCTACTGCAATTTTTGAGCAGGAATCAAATCATGTGGAAAACTCCAGGACCCTTGCAAGATGTGATGAACCCAACTTATGTGTCGTTTTATTTCCCATTCAATATGCTGTCCTGTTTTTTGAGTCATATAATTTTGTGAAGCAATTATGGCTAACACACAGACTCAGGCAGGAGGCGGGAGGCAGTGAGCTGGGTAAAAAGGACTTCACATGGGTGGAGAAGTTGGGGGTATGGGACTCAAACGGAAGGAGTCTCTAGGGAGAGGTCTTAGATCAAGAGCTAGTGACTGAAACTGTATTAACAGCTTTTGAAAACAACTATTTGTGTGTGAAGTGATAAATAGAAGTGACTATTTTCTGGCCCACATTTCATATTATCTCATCATGAAACAAAATCACAGGTGTCACAAGTCACCCCATCGCCTCTTTGACAGGTGACCACCTTGTACAGTGTCAACATGCTGTAGAGTAAAATAATAATTATCCTGAGTGCTCACTGGTGCCTGGTGTGTTTGATTGAAAAGCTGTGTAATAATAACTCATTTAAACCTTGCAACAATCCCCTGATATGGTTACTGTTATCCTCCTTTATGGGCTTCCTAGATGGCGCTAGTGGTAAGAACCTGCCTGCCAATGCAGGAGGCATAAGAGACACAGGTTCGACCACTGGGTCGGGAAGATCCCCTGGAGAAGGAAATAGCAAGCCACTCCAGTATTCTTGCCTGGAAAATCCCATGGACAGAGGAGTCTGGTGGGCTACAATCCTTAGAGCTGCACAGCGTCAGACACAACTGTAGCGACTTAGCACACATCCTCCTTTTACGAAGAGGCAAACTGAGACTGAGAGGTTTGAGTTTCCAGCTGAAGGTCACAGTCATGAGCAGCAGCACCAGGATGCGGACCTTGGTCGCTTGATGCCAACACGAGGGCTTTCCTCTCTGTTATCTGACTATGTGGATGATGCTTTCTAGGTTCTGAGTACTGTTCTAAGCATCTAATTCTTAAACCTTGCA
This sequence comes from Muntiacus reevesi, assembly GCF_963930625.1. Lineage (NCBI taxonomy): Eukaryota > Metazoa > Chordata > Mammalia > Artiodactyla > Cervidae > Muntiacus > Muntiacus reevesi. The sequence goes on along the minus strand of NC_089259.1, from coordinate 20,886,101 downwards.
ACAAATCCTATGAAATAAGAACTATTTTTGTTCCCAAAATATATAAATGAGGAAACTGAGGCCCAGACAGGTTATATGTCTTGTCTGAGGTCACATGGCTGGAGAGGGTCAGGGCTTAGATGGAAAGGCAGGCTCCCTGGTCCTGAGACCATACTCCTGAACCCTCAGCAAAGGTCCCATCTTTCCTTCCTGCCACGGTGGTGTACAGAGGTGGGGAGGAAGTGGGGTAAGGTAGTGGTGGGGACAGAAAAAACTCCAAGTCTGAGAATATGAGTTCTGTGGGTTTGATGAGAAACCGGTCTTGCACCCTTTCTTGAAATGGGCTCAAAACAAAACTGTGGAAGTAGGTTAAGTAGAGTCTGGGCTGCTTTTCTTCCTCAGCAATTATATAAGGCCCTCCCTCACACAGGAACCTCAGAGGGGAGATTGAGACTCTTTCATTCGTTCAGACAGACAAATTTCAGGCTTTAAATATCATGACTTCTAAGAAATTTTGCATTTTGATGATTTAAAAGAACAAAATCCCAATAGTTGAATATCAGCAGGTTAACGCAAAGTGGAGGGTTTGTTTTTGTTTTCTTGGGGGTCAGGGGAAGTGAGGGGAGTGAAGGAAAGGCTTTTTCTGGTGTCAGTGAAATTAAAGCACATGAATGCCAGCCTCCTTTTATTCCAGCAAAGTCCATGGGGGTGAATCAAGGGGAACATGAGAAGCTCTGCTTCAGTACTGCTCCCCTTCAGGGGCTGACTGTGGTGGTCAGTGGGGGATCCTGAATCATTCCAGTCCAGCAGGAAATGAAGCAGGAGCTTCTGCCAAATCTACAGGCACAGGATGCTGTGCAGAGGATGGTGGCACCAGGGACCCATGGACAAGAGGGAGAGGAAGGGAAACAGGCTAAATGTGCTGGGTATCATAAGCTTTCCTGTCTATCATCTCATCTAACTCTCACTACACAATAGACAGAAAACAGCCTGACACATGGTAAACAAGGCTTAGTGTAAGCCAGGCCACACACCCACCACAACACAGCTAGCTATCAATAGAGCCAGAGACAAGAATCAAACCCAAGTCTACTGGCCCCAAAGTACCATGTCATCCCAGATCTGGAAGCTAAGAGAACAACAGGTCTCCCTCTGTCTCTGTGATGACCAACTCAACAATAGAGAACACAGTAGCTGTGCATGTCCTGTGTGACCACCTGCCCTGTGAACTTGGCAAACTACAGAGCAGCCCTTGTCCTGGCTCCATGATTTTCCTGTGTCTGGGAAGATAAGAGGGCAGGGGCCAGCGTCATTCCTCTTGTTGCCATACTTCCTCTATAATTCTGTTTTCAAACCATTGGCTTTGACTGCCCCAGCAGACCTGTCCCCCAGGAGACCATGTTCTGGCCTGTTCTGGCTGACAGCTGGCCTGGCCTCACCAACTGTCTGCAGGAAGACTGATGTTTCGCATCCTTCCTGCTTGCTCTCTCCTCCTTCAACCTCCCAGTGCCATGGGGCTCAGGCATGTTGCCTGCTGTGCCTGCTGGTCTGTTTTCTACTTCACTTCCCAAAGCATGGTTTTCTCTCTGGGTAAAAACACAGAAGTCTGCTTCCTATTAGTACTTGTAGGGCACTTGTCTTGGGGGTGAATTTCAAGAAGGATGTGGTGGAGGGTGATTGATGATGATGATGATGATGGTTGTGGTGATAACGAAGGTAAGCACAGACCAAGCAGCCCAACACATATCTTGGGAAATACACCAAAGAACAATTTATTTGGGGGACTATTAATGGAATGAACATTCCACTGCCATTTTTCCCGTGACATAGATAACTTGAATTAAAAAGAAGTGATCAAGAAAGGAGGACAGAGATATTTCCCCATGTTGGAGCTCTGGGTACCCCATGTGAGAGCTGAGGGGAGTATGGTAGGAGAAGTGAAAGGATGGAGGTAAAAGGGAAAGATACTGGGACGCAGGTTAGGAAGCAGAAATACCACCTAAACTTTATTCTTCTCCCTGTGGGCAGTTGCAGCAGTCACAGAAGTTTGGGTGTCTCCCGTCTCACCAGAAGATAGTTGGGGGACCACACCTGAGTTGATGCTGCTGGGGTGACTCATGGTGGGCCACTAGGTGACTTCAAGGGGGAAGCTGGCCATGCCAGAAATGTCAACCATGTAACTTGAGGTTGGAGCTTTGAGCCACATGTTATCAACCCAAATTCCAGACTTCCAAGGAGAGGAGGGAGGCTGAAGATAGAATTCAGACAACTGGCTGATGATACAGTCAATCATGGCTACATAATGAAATCCTAATAAAAACTCTGGACTCTGAGGTTCAAATGGTTGGTGAATGTATCAGTGTACCAGGATACATCCTGATTCTATACAGAGAAGAGATGGAGAAGACACAGGAGCTCTGCATTTGGGATCCTCCCAGGTCTCACCCTATGGGTGTCTTATGGCGGGTCCAGATTTGCATCCTCAGTAAATCTATAAGGAGAGAGATTTCCTGAGGTCTGTGAGTTGTTCTACTGAATTATCAAATCTGAGAGGGTCATGAGAACTCCCAAATTTGTAGCCAGTTGTTCAGAAGTGGCCTGGGAACCCTGGAACATGGAGCTGGTATTGGAAGGGAAAGGAGTCTTAGGAGGACAGTGCTCTTTTCCTGTGGAGTCTGTGGTAACCCTGGATGGTTGATGCCAGCACTGTACTGCAGCATATTTTTGAATGACTGGATGAATCTTCTACAGTCCAGTGAGGAGGGTAAAAGCAAGCAACCTCCCATCTTCCCAGAGGAAGCCAAGTGACTTTCACGCCCACTGTCTCTCTGGGTAAAGTGGTAACTCAAGTTCTGGCTCGGGAGCCCATTCTCCTACAAAGCCTGAGAGTGTGTTTACAGGGTGCTGCCAAGTTGACATTTTTGGAGTCAAATCAGCTATTTTGGCTGCTATAACTTGCTAATGCTGAGCAGTGCACTATTATTGAATAATCAAATTCATTTAGTATCTTTAAAATGGAGATAATTTCAGATAGTTCAGACACAGTCCAATTATTTTGTTGTTAAGAAGAGTGAATTGACTTGGACCCTTGCAATTCGATCAGTTGCTTGGCAATCAACCTGACAACAATTTTTGCTTCCCCATTTTTCTTTCTGATTTTAATTGTGACATTGGAATAAAAGGAGAGTCCACACATCTGTTGCCTTGGATTCTGAGGCTGAATTGAAAAAGTCAATCCTTAGCCTGTTTTTTTGATTCCCAAACTAAAGAATCCAACTATTATTTTACATCCCTTCTGTTCTTTCTTTTCACCTTGCATACTCCAATCTTCTCTAGTATTTTCTGCTTTTCATTTCTTCTTTCATTAAAAAATGTAGAAACAGACTAGGTGGAATAAAGATTTAGCCAATGCTGAGAACACTACAAGAAATTGTATTGAATCCTATGTATCATATTCTAAATCAACATTATTGGACATATTCAGTAGTGCTTATGTTTCACCATGACCCCTAGATCTTTATATTTCATGTTTGCTTGGATTTCCAAGCCTCGCTCTTCCCTTCTCTACCATTTTTGCATTTGTATATAATTTGCCTTATATTTTAGATTATAGTCTATTCATTAGATTGCCAGGAGAAATATCAATAACCTCAGATACGCAGACGACACCAGAAAGCAAAGAAGAACTAAAGAGTCTCTTGATGAAAGTGAAAGAGGAGAGTGAAAAAGTTGGCTTAAAGCACAACATTCAAAAAACTAAGATCATGGCATCAGGTCCCATCACTTCATGGCAAATAGATGGGGAAACAGTGGAAACAGTGACAGACTTTATTTTTCTGGGCTCCAAAATCACTACAGATGGTGACTGCAGCCATGAAATTAAAAGACGCTTGCTCCTTGGAAGAAAAACTATGACCAACCTAGACAGCATATTAAAAAGCAGAGACATTACTTTGTCAACAAAGGTCCATCTAGTCAAGGCTATGGTTTTTCCAGTAGTCATGTATGGATGTGAGAGTTAGACTATAAAGAAAGCTGAGCGCCAAAGAATTGATGCTTCTGAACTGTTGGGAGAAGGCTCTTGAGAGTCCCTTGGACTGCAAGGAGATCCAACCAGTCCATCCTAAAGGAGATCAGTCCAGAATTTTCATTGGAAGGACTGATGCTGAAGCTGAAACTCTAATACTTTGGCCACTTGTTATGAAGAACTGACTCATTGTAAAAGACCCTGCTTCTGGGAAAGATTGAAGGCAGGAGGAGAAGGGGATGACAGAGGATGAGATGGTTGGATGGCATTACTGACTCGATGGACATGAGTCTGGGCAAGCTCTGGGAATTGGTGATGGATAGGGAAGCCTGGTGTGCTGCAGTCCATGGGGTCACAAAGAGTCGGACACGACTGAGCAACTGAACTGAACTGGTCATTTGCTTTGCCCCCATATTTAGTACTTGGCATTGGTTCCAGCACTGGGCTGGGCACTGGGGATACTAAGGTGAATAAGACACAGTTTGATGGGGGAGACACAAAATTAAGAGATAGTTACAGGGGACTTCCTTGGTGGTTCAGTAGTTAAGACTTTGCCTTTCAGCGTAATGGGTGCCGGTTTAATCCCTGGTCAGGGGAGCTAAGATCCCACATGTCTGAAAGCCAAAAAACCAAAACTTAAAAACAAAAGCAATATTGTAAAAAAATTTAATTAAGATTTTTAAAATGGTCCACATTAAAAAAAAATCTTTTAAAAAAGTAATGTTTCTCTTTAAAAAAAATCTGCACTCAAAACAGGCATCTGTTGGGTCAATTAGATCCTCACTCATAGGTTGTTGAATTGAGAAATAATGCAGATTATCAGGCTGTTTGTCACAGGGGCTGAGATGCAGTGGGTAAGACCATGAATAGCCTTGAGCCAGCTGAAGTCAAGAGCAAGCCCAAATTGTGAGGAAGTAGAAAGCTGGGAGGGATTGGGGGCAGGAGGAGAAGGGGACGATAGAGGATGAGATGGTTGGATGGCATTGCCGACTTGATGGACGTGAGTTTGGGTAAATTCCAGGAGCTGGTGATGGACAGGGAGGCCTGGCATGCTGTGATTCATGGGATCACAAAGAGTCAGACACAACTGAGCAACTGAACTGAACTGATCTGAGAAACATGATTAAGGAAAAGATACAATGTTCTTGTTCAGTTGCTAAGTCATGTCTGACTCTTTGTGACCCCATGGACTGTAGCCCACCAGGCTTCTCTGTCCATGGGATTTTCCAGGCAACAATACTGGAGTGGCTGCGATTTTCTTCTCCAGGGAATCTTCCCCACCCAGGGATTGAACTTGCATCTCCTGCTTGGCAGGTGGGTTGTTTACCACTGAGCCACCAGGGAAGCCCCAAAGATACAATATGGAGGGGTTACATTAGTTCAAAGGTAGGGAGAGAAAGAGATAAAGCTTATGTACAGAGAGAAGCAGAAATCCAAGAGCTGGCCAAGTCCCTCCAATGGCAAAGCACCAGGTTCACGACTTCTGAGTGTCAATGTCCCGAAAGTTGTCCTGTCTCCAGTTCTAATATCCAGGATGACAAACCCCTCTCTGGTTTCTTAACAGAAAACTTCTCCTGCATCACTCCTCATTCCTTACAATAACCCCAGTCCCTGTCTATGTGACCAGGCCACCATGGGTCATGGTTCCTCTCAACTCAAGGTTACACATCCACTGGTCCCACCTATGCTGGGTGCTAGAGAAACTGATGGGGAGCAGAGTGCATCGCCAAGGGGTCATGTCACTTACTGGCTACTGCAGTTCCACCAAAATGCTCACAATGCCCCTTCAACGTGGACTAGCCACTTAGCAAGCTGTTCTTCTAGGACAGGCTCTCCAACAAGAAAGCATGGAGGATTCCAGGTTAAAACAAACAAAAACCCTTACAGATTGCATGCCCTGCATCTCCTCATCCCCCTGGAAAGACATGATGGTTCTGGCTGCATCTGCTCAAGGGGACCTTTTTGGTCCATTTGAAATCCACCCTCTGCTCTAGGACTCCCGGTTTCTCAGTGATTCAGGGGGTGGGAGGTGGCCCGGATTCTCTTCCAGCTCCAGGGGAAAGTGATTCCAAGATAATCTGAGTGAAATGGGGTTTCTTGCATTATTCCTTGACCTCTGGTTGGGCTACAAGACAGCAAGGCTTTGGAGGCCATCAGAGCCATGAGATGAGAAGAGGATGAATCGTTACGAGCTCTTGAGCCGACCTTGAGCATCTGCAGGGAGAAGGAGGCCAATATATTTTACCTTCTAAGGATCAAGACTAAAGAGCTGCTGAACTGCTATTGATGCATCTGTGGTCCAGGGCAGGACTGGGAGGCAGCCCTGAAGTCACTGGGTCACTCTCACTACTTTCACATAGGACTGCCCCAAATCCTTGACCACGGAGGGGACTTTCAACCCCTAAACACAAGAAGGGATTTACAGCTCCAGCCCCTCATGTATCATGCTGTTGAGTAACCCCTGTGGATACACCCAGTGAATCGGTGGTCTTTCTAGCACTAATGCCATAGTGAATATGCTTGTTCACTGGAGAGCTGGTCTTCTTAGACCATTTGCATACCCTATTCCTCAGTTCTCCTTGTGCCCACATGCCACGGCTGATGCCAGGAGACTGATCCTGTGGGCATCTTTTTGATCACTGCTGCTGCTGATGTGGTTGTCTAAGTCAGGACCGCTCCCTACCAGCCAGACAGGGCCAGTTCCGGACCAGGGAGAACGGGTTACTCGGGCAGCCTTGGTTACTGCCAAGGTCTCAGTTGGGCCCCTGAATCACCACTGAGCATGTTGAGAACTCTGCCCCACAGCCCTCTGCAGGCCTGACTCACGGGGCAGTTTCCCCAGAGAACTCCCACAACCTCAGGTACTGCTCACAGGATGGCGGCCGCCTCCACATAGATGAGCAAGCAAAGCCAGTCTCTAAGCTTGCCAAGCTCTGGTTAAAGATACAGGACCTCGTGCTCAGGGCCACATACAAGCTGCTACATGTGTACCTCTCTGCCCTGGATTTCTGGTTTCTACCCTGACAACATAGTGTGGTGAGCCTACCTGGGGTCCCCTTCATGCTGATAACAGCCGGTCTTAGAAAATGCAGTATCTGATGGAAGAAAAAAAAGAGAGGGAGAGGGTGAGAGAATTATACAAAATAGCATCCTTCAGGAAAGACCTTGAGTTCCTGAGCCCAGCCTCAGAGATTCTGTTTCAGGGTGTCTGAAAGGAGCCTATATTACTGTGCTTTTAAAAAGGCATCCGAGATGATTCTGACAGGTTTGGGAAACATTCTTCAGGTGTATACACACACACAGACACACACACATAAATAGTTTATATGTAGGTAGGACTATACAGGCGTAACCATGCTCTCAGTAAATACTCTGGGATGGAAAGGGTCTTATCTAGGAAGACATTAGCTAGCAAAATGATCCCAAATAAATCAGATCTCTCCTCCAAGCCTCATCTAGAAAATAAAGAGTTTAGATTAAATTCTCTCCAGATCCTTCCAGCTCCAAAGACCATCAATGTTGTAGATATTACAAATGCCCACTGTCCTCAGATCTTCACTTTCCTTTCAGATACGTAGTTGTAATCGGAAAAGAACCGCACAATCAGGTCAACCCAGAAGGGTATTTTCACTATCTTTCTTCCACATAGGTGACTAACAGTTAGTAGTATAGGAAGTATAAGTGAAGAGAGCAGGTAGTGGGAGTATAAATTAAAATGAATGAACCAGCTGGGGTGTAATTGAAACCTTCCCCATCAAATAACTATAATGAGACTCGCAGCAAACTGTAAACAGAGACTCACCCAGTCCTGCACTGTGAGAGTTACCATAGGGAAGGGAGTCAGTGCTGGAGGAAGAGCTGACCAGCAAGAAAAGGCTGGGAAAACATCAGAGTTGGGAGTAGAAACAGGATGGCAGCTGCCAGTGAAAGAAGCCAAGTCTTCTTGCCCGGCTGAGCCCAGAAGGGGATTCAGGTAGAGATCAAGCCAGAGGAGCAAAAATCACCTGAAAACTTACAGATTTCAACAAAGCAGGAAGCAAGAAGCCAGAGGCCATATGAGAAAGAAGAGGAGATATTGTATGTGAGTGAACCTAAGGGAATTTTCTTAGCCTCCATCAGGAGCAGGGCAGGGCTGTATGAGAAGGACTAGCCCTAGTGAATAATTAAGTATTCGCTCAAGAGCAGATATTTCTAATCTGGAAGCTTAAGGAAGACAGAAGTGGGTGTATTACCAAGACTCCTAGCAAGGTAAGACAGAACACAAACCAAGTCCATTTTGAGATCTTAAATAACCTCAGCTGTTGCAGGTTGAGGCACATGGATTTGCAAACAAAAGTCATAATTCTCAGTGACTATACACAGACAAACCAAGTAATATTTAATGGCTATGACACTGTTTTTTGTAAATCAAATTTCTTCATGTAAATCTGAAGCATTTATTTCACATGAGATATTCCAAAGAGCACTGAGAAAAATGAAACAGGCCAAAGGAAAATATTCCATCAAAAACATTACCACGGGGACATTTTTTAAAAGAAAGTGCTGCTAGCGAAAGTTTGTGGTCCTGATGCATAGTGAGGCCAAACAAATTGAAACGTTGGAGTTTGGAGCTGAGAAAGGTTTATTGCAAGGCCATTCAAAGAGACAAGCAGCTAATACCCTAAAGAAACCCTGCACTCCCCGAAGTGGTTTCAGCAAAGCATTTTTTAAGGGCAAGTGAGGAAGGGTTACAGGGTGTATGGTCAGCTCATGCACGGTTCACTGATGAGCTGATGGTGAAATCACAGGGGTTAATATCAATCCTTAGACAGAAGATGAGATGATCAGATAGCATCACCCACTCAATGGACATGGTCTGAGCAAACTCCAGGAGACAGTGAAGGAGAGGGAAGCCTAGCACGCGGCAGTCCATGGGCTCACAGAGAGGTAGACATGACTTAGTGACTGAACAGCAGTAGGCTCCAGGAGGCCTGGGGCTATGTGCTCATGGTCATCAAGTAGTTAATATTGTCCCTTTCAGGGGGTGGTTCACATCTGCAAAACGTCTCAGGAAGTGTGCATCAAATACTGTCATCTGGGTACTTCAGAGAGGAACTGAAGCAGGGGATATAGGCGAAGGCCTATCCTAGGAAGTCCCCAGAGGCTCCTGCTCAGTTACAGACCTGTTCCCAGTTGTGAATTTCAGAGTCCCTCCATCTCGGCAGGAAAACTAAAACATGGACAAAATGCCACAGGAACTTATAAATCTCAGAGGAGACAGACGATCTCCCTCTAGCTCTGGAAGACGAAAATTCCCCATGCCGTCGTCAGAATTCTCCATCCCACCTTATTATTTCCCAGAGATAGATCATCTCCTTTGGGGACAATATCTATTTTTTCTTTAAGTCACAGGCTTACCTTTCTTTGTTTGAAATTCCCCTAAGTCTCTGAAATTCTGAAGATAATAGCAATGGTCACTATTTAACATTTTTTGAAACAGTCACATCTGTCTTCTGCATTTCATGACTCAGTTCTTTGAATTTCCACTATCCAACCTGACCACCATCAGCTTCCTTGTCCTCTTGCCATCTGACTTCTGGACTCACGGAGAACTTCAGCGATCCCCTCCTCATCAAATTCAATGGCACTGCTGGGTCCCCGTCCTTAGGGTCACTCCCTGGTATCCTGTCTCGATTACAACCCTTCCTTAATTCTTTCTTGCCTTGGCTTAAGAGATAACTTCTTTTCCTCATCTGTTTGCTTCTTCCTTCTTTTTCTATCTGTGAGTGCAAAGTCCAGCGCCAACAAGGATCAGAGAGGCACGTAAGTGATGGAGGCAGGTCAGGGGTGAACTAGAGCTAAGAGTATGTTCAGCTAGAGGGGTGGTCATTACTCAGCACTGATGAATGACCACACTCAGGGAAAGGAGGCCCAGTGCTGTCAGGGGGTTTGTTCACAATTTTTCAGGAAATCTAGGAATCTAGATTTTTATGGGGAATATCCTTCAGTGTGAGAAATTAATTTTTAAAATTTTCATACACATACATGCGAGCCAAACCGGGCACATGGACCAGCTGGGATCAGCCTGCAAGCTGTGTGACTGTCACCTAGGTCCCACACTTCTTGCTGTATTCCACCACACTGAGAACATGGGCTCCTGTGGTCAACGAGGTCATGTGTGAAGTTGGGAGTAAATCGAGACCACGGATAGTGTTGTTTGTTGGGAAAAAGAGACACACTCTTGTTTTGTGCTAAGGGATACCCTCTAGAAGTTTACTCAAGGGTGCTGGAGAAACAGGGAATTCAGGAGAGACAAGTGGAAGCATTCTGAATCATGAGCCTTCACTGAGCTTTGTTGGCTGCAAAGGACAAAGATGCACTTGGTCCTCCAATAGCATTGGAAGCAGAGCACGGGCACACTTGGGGTCCTAGGCAGTTCTAGCAATCTGGGGTCCACTTGGCAACCTGGTTATCCATCTAACAACCAGGTTATCTGTCTAGCAGCCTGGTTATCCACCTAGCAAATTGGTTGCCCCCCTAGAAATCTGGTTGTCTACCTATCAGCCTATCTGTTCACCTAGCAACCTAGCTATCTACCTAGCAACCTGGTTGTCCACCTAGCAACCTGGTGGTCTACCTGGCAACCTGGTTGTTCACCTAGCAACCTGGTGGTCTACCTGGCAACCTGGTTGTCCACCCAGCAGGCTGGTTATTCACCTAGCAACCTGTTTATTCACCTATCAAACTGGTTGTCCAGCTAGCAACCTGATTGTCCTTCTAGTAACCCGGTTGTCCACTGAGCAAGCTGATTGTCCACTTAGTAACTTGGTTGTCCACCTGGCAACATGGTTGTCCATCTAGCAACCTAGTTTTCTACCTAGTAACCTGGTTGCCCACCTATCAGCCTGGCTATCCACCTAGCAACCTGGTTGTCCATCTAGCAACCAGGATGTCCACCTAGCAGCCAGGTTATCCCTCTGACAACCTGGTTGTCACCTAGCAACCTGACTATCCATCGGGCAACCGGCAACAGGATCTCGGCAGTCTCTCTCTGGAGTTCCTCCTTTACCAAGTCTCCATGATAATCAGATTCCAGCTTCCTTGTGCAATTACCTTCTTGGGTCCTCCTTCCCAACTAGTGGACACTTGCCCACATCTCCAATTCAATTCTTTCCAAGAAGAATTCTGTTTGACCTAGTTAATCATTTTCTGACCTTGTTTGAACACTGATTTTTGTGCCAGGCTACCTCATAGGCTACAAGCCAGGTAAATATTCGATTCCTTTGAGTCTCCATTCTCAGGTCAAGTGCCCCTAACCTGCAGGTCAGCTCAGCTTCACGAGCAGGGGAAAATGTTGGTAAATTCAGAGTGTGATTTGCCAGACACGGCTCTCCTACTAGAAGTCTGGGTGAAACAGACAGCTGATATGTGAGATGCTCATCTCATCAGTGACTCTGAGATGGTATTACAGATGAACCTAGTTCCAGGGCAGGAATAGAGATGGAGACATAATGGATGCGTGGACACAGAGTGGGAAGGGGGGGGTGGGATGAATTGGGAGCTTAGGTTCGACATAAATACACTACCATGTGTAAAGAAGATAGCTGGAGGGAAACTGCTGTATCACAAAAGAAGCCCAGCTCAGTGCTCTGTGATGACCTAGAGGGGTGGGATAGGCGAGTGGTTCAGGAGGGAGGGAATATATGTATACATGTAGCTGATTCACTTCCTTGTACAGAGAAACTAACACAACACTGTAAGGTAATTATACTTCAATAAGAAAAATAACAAAGTTAAAAAAAGGAGTTATTGGAACTTTCAGTACAACTAGTTCTTGAATAGGAAAGGAGTTTCTGGGGAAACAGGAAACTTACTACGACTTATGCCATGATTTGAAGAAAAGAGAAAAAGTGTTCAGACCTAGTCAGCTCAGAGAACAAGAGTATCCGTTATAACAGGGAAGAGGAAAATCTGAGAAGGCTGCCATTTTTGTTAGTGGACAAAATTAACACTTAACTTCATCCAACCTACTGACTCATTAAGAAAATTAAAAGGTCAGAGAGATGGAAGTCAAAATGTCAGATTGATATAGCTCCCCTGGAGAAGTGGCTCAGACACTTGACAAATGGGCTTCGCCCTGGAAATAGGCAGATCTACCCACCTCGTCATAAGCTACTTGGAATCACCCAAGACCACTTGCCCCAACAAACTTGCTGACTGGTGAGCTGTGAGCAGGGCAAGGACTGGGACCAGGTAGGCTATGTTGAGTTGATTTTCTCAAACTTGCCAGACAAACTCAGGCTCTCCTCCCTTTGGGGAAGAGTGAAACAAAAGGACAGATGTTGAATGCAGAAGAAGGAGGGGGCGTAGAGCCCCTTAGGAATTGTCAGGTCAAAGCTCTATGCATTGTTTTACAAATTCAGTGAGATAATAAAGTGATTTATTTAGCCAAAAGTTTTTTGAGAAGACCAGGTCCCTGCCCTTCTGGAGTTTACCATCTACGGGGAGGTAAGTATTCATCAGATCACCAGAAATAGATATGCATTTAGAAACTTGAATAAGTGCTTTGAAGGAAAAGCACCTGGTCCTGGGAGAACAATAATAAAACCAACTCACCCAGCATGGAGGTGGTCAGATGGTCAGAAAAGGCTCCCAGGAAGAGAGGTATTTGTGCTGAAATCTGAAGGCAAAGATGGAAAGAGAGCCCTGTAGGTAAAGGAGTGGAGTGTGTAAAGATGCCAGGGCGAACAGGTGAAGGGCACCTGGAAGAACTACAAGGAACCAATTTGGGTGGAGCTGTGAACAATGGGAATGTGCCGGTCATGCAGGTACAGAATAATGCCCCCTTTCTCCTCCACAACCTTTTGGGAAATTCACACGAAGGAAACATGGTGACTAACAAGGACTTTAAGACAGTCAGGCAGGCTAGCATCCAAGAAACAGCAAGATATTTTTAAGTAGTTACAAAAAAGAGGTGCTTTGATAAACGAAAGGAAGAGCTTAAAAAGGTGGGGAGTGATCCACAGCTCTACCTACTGCTGAGAAGTAAGTTAAGTCCACTACTACTGAGAGAATCAGACTCCTAGAGAGAGCCAGGGCCACCAAAGGTCATCATGGCTAAAACCATTTCAATGGCCTGATGGGGCTGAAGAAGTAGAAACAGCTGTTCTGCAGAGAAGAGAGATGGGGTGTCAGCTGGACGGAGAAGCAGAGTCACGGAACTTATATTAATATCTTCAGATTCCTGAAAACAGTGCTTAGCAGTTTGGGGACCCATTCAAATATTCAGTTAAATAACCTCTTTTCTTGTTTAGCTTTGTATTCCGTTCTTTTTCAGGGAGTAAGCTGTCCTGCAATGTAGGGAGGCAGTGGACTCTCTGTGGAAAAGGATCTTGTTTCCTGTTCACGAGTGGGGCTAAGACAAGTCACTCTAACCTTCAACTGCATCTGGTGAGCTGCCCAGGGGGCTGTCCTGGTTGTTCAGTGGTAAAGAACCCACCTCCCAATGTAGGAGACGTGGGTTTGATCCCTGGGTCAGGAAAGACCTCCTGGAGGAGGAAATGTACTGTATCTCCAGTATTTTTGCCTGGGAAATCCCATGGACAGAGGAGACTGGGGGGCTGCAATCTATGGGGTCACAAAGAGTCGGATGTGACTAAGCATACACAATGACTGGGTTACTTTGATGAAAGGTAAAATTTTCTGCATGGTAAACTTAGAGATTGACTCCAAAAGTTGACTTCTTGAAAATCCAAGCACCAAACTGTATTCTCCTTAATCACACTCGGGGCTTCCCTGGTGGCTCAGTGGTAAAGAAGTTGCCTGCCAATGCAGGTGTCTCGGCAGGATCAGCGATGGTGTTGCCAGCCCCCTGCTTACTGCCAGTAAGCAAATGCATCCTTGGGCTGAAACATGAAGCAGCTGTTAGCACCCAGGGAAGGTAACTGGATCAGAGCTTACAAGGATCCATTACCCTTTCTGCTCTCGGAGAGCTGATATTTATTGCAGGATGTGAATGGCATCCTGCCAGGGCAAGGTTCTTAACTCCTCGTGCCATGGTTCTCAAACATTCGGTCATCAGAATCATCTGGAAAGCTTATTAATACCCAGATCACTGGTCCTCAGCCCCAGAGTTTCTGATCAGTAGGGCCGAAGGATTTGCCTCTTCAACAAGCTCTCAACAATGCTGGTGCCGCTGGCCTGGGGACCCCACTTACGAAGGTCCTAGGGGATTCTTGATTCTCCTAAAATTTCATGCACAATATGTGCATAGGTGCCTGTGTGTTTTTGTTCTTGAATGTGCTTCATAGCTTTCCTCAGAATCTACAAGTGAATCAAACCACAAACCAATAAAAACCAGTAACTTTAAGAACATTTACTGGGAATTCCTTGGTGGTCCAGTGGTTAGAACTTCATCTTCCAATGCAGGGGGTGTGGATTCAATCCCTGGCTGGGGAACTGAGATCCCATATACCTCATGGTCAAAAAACCAAAAACTGTGAAACAGAAGCAATATTGCAACACATTCAATAAAGACTTTAAGAATGGTTTCCTATTTTTAAAAGAACAATTACTAACACAAAATTTGAGCACACTCCAGCAGATATTGAAGGACAGAGGAGCCTGTCTTGCTGCAGTGATGGGGTTTCAAAGAGTCAGACACAACTTAGCGACTGAAAAACAACTAACACAAAATACCAGGGGAAATGCTGACCCCAAAGAGAGATGAATATACTGTAACATAGGAAACACGAACTCACTGGACAGAGCGGAGTCTGTTCCACAAAAAGTGTTCAGAGTTGTTGAGTAAGAGCTGGGTAATAGTTGATAGGTACAACTGAAATAAAGACATTTGTGTAGGAATTAATATTCTCACCCTACAGGAATTTATTTTTAATTGTAGATAATTATGCTGAAGTACAACAAGATGATTTGAAGCGTTGCACTAATTCAGGAGTAATAATGCGTGAATTACTGATGCAATCTTTAAAAATGTAACCCGTCATTCAACACCGGATCAGCAACTGGCAAAGGCTATGATCTGACTTCAGTATGGTACAGTAGTATAGTTAACTGGCCTTCAGCCCAGCCTTTAAGAGCCCCTATGGAGCCATGCGGTGCTAAAACTTGTGTCTCCCTGTGGAGCCAAGCGAAGACTTGTATCCCTGCTGGCTGTGCTCCCCATCGGCTGACACTCAGAATCCCTTATCTTTAGAGATTCAGTAAGTTCTCTACATACAAACAAGTTCTGTTCTGAGAGCTCACCTCTAAGTCCAATTTGTTCGTAAGTCCAACTAAGTGAGCCTAGGTACCGAATTAACATAATCAGCTATATAGTACTGTAGTGCAATAGGTTTATAATATTTTTCACACAAATAATATATAAAAACAAACACAAAAATAAATATGCTTAATCTTACAGTACAGTACCTTGAAAAGTACAGTAGTACAGTACAATAGGGCTTCCCTGGGGGTTCAGTGGTAAAGAACCTGCCTGCCAATGCCAGGGATGTGAGTTCAATCCCTGGGTCAGGAAAGATCCCATGGAGAAGGAGATGGCAACCCACTCCAGTATTCTTGCCTGGGAAATCCCATGGACAGAGGAGCCTGACGGGCTACAGTCCATGGGGTTGCAAAAGAGTTGGACACAAGTGAGCAACTAAATAGCAGCAGTGGTACGATAGCTGGCACACAGGGGCACGCTCACATCTTTGAGAGTTCACAACCTGAAGGTTCATATACAGGGGACTTACTGTAATGGAACACAGCATCTTGTGTCCAGTCAGGCTTTGGTTCAAATTCCAGCTTTGGCCTTTACTAATTACACGATCTTGAGAAAGTTACTTCCACTTCTTGGAGCCTCAGTTGCCTCATCTGTAAAATGGGGATAAGAGTCCATCACACAAAGCTCTTCTGATGAGTCAAAGATATAATATGTAACATCTCTGACAGTGAAAATTCAACGTGTGGTCACAGAGTTGTGGTCTTACCCTGGACTGGTGCTGCTGGCCGTACCACATTTGTCTATTATGCTTAGAAACTAACACCTACTCTTCCAATGAACCCTTCCAGATCCAGTTTTGTTTTAACAGGACAGAGCAGTCTGCCTAATTTTCATATGACTAACATTTCATGGGGTTTCTCTAGTGGCTCAGCTGTAAAGAATTCACCTGTCAATGCAGGTTCCATCTCTGGGTCAGGAAGATTCTCCTGGAGAAGGAAATGGCAGCCCACTCCAGTATTCTTGCCTGGGAAATCCCATGAACAGAGGAGCCTGGTGGGCTACAGTCCATGGGGTCACAAAAGAGTCAGACATAGCGGCTAAACAACATTTCATAGGGCTGTTGCTCACAGTCAAAGGACGGTTCCTGAGCATGCAAGTCAAGTAAGATCCTTCAGTCAGTGGGAGAAAGTGCCAGGCTTGCTGACTAAACGTCTGCCCGAGATGTATTCTCTCTCCTGAATCTGAGAGACCACAGACTGAAGACAACAAAGGAGAGGGAGGGGAGGGGAAAAGTAGATGATAAATGTCTCCCACACAGTGATGGCTAATTTCTATAGCAAGAAAGCTGACGGCTGACTGCCTTACTCAAAGTGAAAATACCTGAAGAAGAAGGGGGAAAAAACCCAAGTATTAAGCACCATCTGTGAGTCAGATTTGCTTGCATATGATTACATAATGCCCTTTTAAGAAAGGAACAAAACAGAAAAAATATTGCCCAAGTTCATAGAGCCAGTCATTGGAAGAGTCCGGATTAAAATACAGATCTGTCTTACTCCAAATGTCACATGCTTTCAGTTAAACCATACTGTCTTTACCCAGATAATTGACTTCTGTGTCACAGCCCACCAGGTTCCTCTGTCCATGGGATTCTCCAGGTAAGACCACTGGAGTAAGTTGCTATGCTCTCCTCCAGGGGATCTTCCCAAATCAGAGATCGAACCCATGTCTCTTATGTCTCCTCCTTTGGCATATGGATTCTTCGCCAATAGTGCCACTTGGGACTTCTACTTCATAGCTCTGTGATTTTAAATGGAAGAAAAACACACAAAAAAGATGCTAGAAAAACACACAAAAAAGATGTTAGGTATAGAAAGGAAAAAACCACTGGAATGTACCTACAATAACTGCAAGTAAGTTAAGAATAAAGCACCTACCCATGCACAACCAGAACAATACGTAATGACCAAACACACAGAAGCACTTGACACAAAATACATGATTCATCTCAAACTGTTAAGACCTTCTTCATCTCCCCTGGAAGGCCAAAGTTAAGCACGCTCAATGGCCAAGGCAATGAGGTCAAAGGCCTGTTGAGGGCAGCAGAGAGTCAGAGCTTGATGAGCACTGTTGGCCATCAAACTCCAGGCAGAGGTAGAAGTCAAGAAAAAGCCTTGCCAGGAGAGACATTATTGACAGTTGAGAATCAATGGGACTCTGCGCAAAGAGGCCAACAGAGGTTAGGGTACCTGGAGATGGGTCTTTGCATTTGGGTCCAGACATTTGCATTTAGTTGAGGGTGGCAAGAGGCACTTAACCAGAGAACAAACTGCCCTAGCAATGAGTTCAAAGACCATGGATTGCTGATGGCATTAGAGCTCCAGTGGAGCTCCTTGGGGCATGAACATGCTCAGCTCTAATGAACAGACTTAGCTTGTATTCCCTCGTGACAAGAATATGGAGCTGGGTGGGCACAGTCTATGAGGTTACTTGATTGGCCCAGAAAGCATGTAAGTTTGTTGTTCTTCAGTTGCTAAGTCATATCTGACTCTTTGTGACTCCATGAATTGTAACATACCAGGCTTCCCTGTCCTTCACTATCTCCCAGAGTTTGCTCAAGTTCATGTCCATTGAATAAGTGATGCCATCCAACCATCTCATCCTTTGTCGCCCGCTTCTCCTCCTGTCCTCAGTCTTTTCCATCAGGGTCTTTTCCAGTGAGTGGGCTCTTCACAATCAGGTGGCCAAAGTATTGGAGCTTCAGTTTCAGCATCAGTCCTTCCAATGAATATTCAGAGTTGATTTCCTTTAGGAGTAACTAGTTTGATTTCCTTGCTGTCCAAGGAACTCTTGAGTCTTCTCCAGCACCACAGTTCGAAAGCATCAATTTTTCAGCGCTCAACCTTCTTTATGGTCCATCTCTCACATCCATACATGACTACTGGAAAAATCATGACTTTGACTATATGCACCTCTGTGGCAAAGTGGTATCTCTGCTTTTTAATATCCTGTCTAGGTTTGTCATGGCTTTCCTTCCAAGGAGTAAGAGTCTTTTAACTTTGTGGCTGCAGTCACTGTCCACAGTAAATTTGGAGCCCAACAAAATAAAATCTGTCATAAGTTTGAGACTCCTGATTTTAAATGGACCTTACCCCAAGAGATAGCTTTGAACTTAACAAGACCTTTTACTGAAATTTTGAATGTCATAGGCCGTGAGTGGAGTTCAGAGCCTACACGATAGAATGGGTCAACTACAGAGAATATTTGACACACACATACAAAAAGAATAGACAATGTCCACATTTGCATTCATATCTTAACTTAGAGGCAGTCCCTCCACTGGTCTGATCCTATAGTCAGTCTAGTGGACAGAAGGACACATATGGCATGCTCACTGCCCTTCAGTGGGCTGTGCACTAGTGTAATTGGGGAAATGGAATCTGTACGTAAGAAGGTTTGTAATGCTGCCTTGGCATCTGTTAAATGCCAGGTTAGTGGCTAAACAATAAGGGTGAGAGGTGTTCTGAAGTTCATTGTGGTCTGAGATGGTTCAGGCTGACTTCACAAAGAAGTAGAACATTAACTGGATCTTGGATAAAGGTTAGGCTTAGGTGGTTAAAACAATAGCAAGGAGGGTATTCCAAGAATGGGAAACTGCATGAGCTAAAGAGAGGCAGCAGGAAGGTGTAGGTGAGGTTAGGAACCATAAGCAGATCAGTCTGGATGAAACTGTAAATTCATGTGCAAAGAGGAGCATGCATCCAGGGATTTTGAATAATCTCACTTTCAGTTTTGTAAGGCCATATATGATTTTATATGGGAAAATATGATTTTCACATCAGGGTTTATCACTAAACCTGATAAACCCCTGGAAGCCTGGAAAGTAAGTCCTATAAATCTATAAATAATGCCATCAATGTGTCTACCATTTGGAACACAGTAGACTCAATAAACCATACAATTTGTTCTCTGTTCTTTGAGCATTGTGTTCCTAATAAATATTTCGTTATCAAAAAACATATTTCAGCCATAGGCTAAGTTTTCAGATGTGCAATTCAGAAGCTAAAATTTTTTCCCTTTGTAATTTTAAATATATGTATCAGAGTGTAGCCTAAAAAATTAAACACAATTGTCTAAATCCATCTATCTACCTTGAGTGAGGCATTTCTTTCCCCCTTATCATGTAAGGGCAGGTTTCTCATACTTTTTTATCATTCATGGAGGGCAATTACATCACACAGCTTCCCCAAGCAGCTATGTGGGGCAGACTTGAGCATTTTTTTGTCCTTAAAGATATATGAATCCTAGATGATTTTAAAGACAGTTGTTTATAACTAATAACATAAAATGTCACTCATTCTTCTCAACTAATTGATCCTATCACATGCAATTCTTGATATAAAATCTCTGCTATAACATAGAGAATAAGTTTGTGGTTGCCAAGGAGGAAAGGTGTGGGGGAAAGACGGATTGGAAGTTTGGAATTAGCAGATGCAAAAGACTACATATAGAATAAATAAACAACAAAGCCCTACTGAGAGTAGAGGGAACTGTTCCCAATATCCTGTGGAAAAGCACAATGGCAAAGAGCATGAAAAAGAATGTATGTATATGGGGCCTTCCTGGTGGCTCAGTGGTAAAGAACGCACCTGCCAATGCAGGAGACACGGGTTCGATCCCTAGCCTGGGAAGATCCCACATGCTGCAGAGCAACTAAACCAGTGCACCACGCCTACTGCGCCTGTGCTCTAAGCCTGCGATCCACAACTGCTAAGCCCGCACACTTTAGAGCCCGTGCTCTGCAACAAGAGAAGCCACTGTAATGAGAAGCCAGCTGACTGCAGCTGGAGAGTAGTCCCCTCTTGCTGCAACCAGAGAAAAGCCCATGCAGCAATGAAGACGCAGCACAGCCAAAAACAATTAAATTGTTAAAAATTTTATAAAAGAATGTATATATGTGTGTGTGTGTGACTGAATCACTTTGCTTTACAGTAGAAATTAACACAACATTGTAAATCAACTATGCTTCAATAAAATAAATTTTTTTTTAAAAAGCTCTGCTGTGGAAGAAATACCTGTGTTTGTGACTGAGCACATGAATGAATGAATGAATGAATACGTGCAGAATTGCTGATGCACACATTTAAGATGTTTCTCAAAGTGCAGGCAGTGAACCTGCTATATCAAAATCAGCCAGAATGCTGATCTAAAACTGCAGAGTTCTCCAAGGTAAGGCTCAGAAACATGCATTTTAACAAGTTCCAGGGTGTTTCTCACATATCTGAATGCCAGAATCTTTGCTGTGGAGTAGGGAGGGGGCAGACTTTGAGAGACATGGAAGCTAAACTTAGCGGTATCCTGGGACAGATCATTTTGGATGAAAATAACACAAGCAAAGGAGTAGAAGCCCCAAAGAGCACTGTCTCCATCATGGAGGTAAATTAAGGGTCATGTAAGGTGGGGCAGTGACAATAGAGGGAAAGCCTGATGTTGAACACCCCCTGCAAAGGAATTTGAAATTACCGACAGACACTAGGGAGCCATTGGAGGCTTTGCAGCAGGTGAGCTCATTGACTAGATCTGAGCTTTATTTTATTTTATTTTTGGTATTTGTAAACAATTTAAAGAAGGAATAAGTTAAGTTAAACTAAATAAGCTAAGTTAAACACAGACCTGATTAATACCAACAGAGCAATAAACCATAACCTTCTATATTTTCACTGGTCAGAGGTACATGTATCTCTTCCAAACAAACACATATAATTTTATAATTTAATGTCAGTTCACTAGATATGGGCCTGTTTTATAAAAAAGTGAATTAAACAAAATGTATTACTTAACACTGGGTGATATATATAAATAAATATATATGGAAAGAGAAAATATATGCCATCCACATTTTGCCAAATTTCAAAGTCTTGGATTTTTTTTTTTTTTTTTGCCCATCAATTAATGTTCTTTGGGTCATCTTTATTTATTTATTTTTTGGGTGCAATAACATTTTTTTCCATTTATTTATATTAGTTGGAGGCTAATTACTTCACAATATTGTAGTGGTTTTTGCCATACATTGACATGAATCAGCCATGGATTTACATGTGTTCCCCATCCTGAACCCCCCTCCCACCTCCCTCCCCATCCCATCCCTCTGGGTCTTCCCAGTGCACCAGCCCTGAGCACTTGTCTCATGCATCCAACCTGGGCTGGTGATCTGTTTCACACTTGATTATATACATGTTTCAATGCTATTCTTTCAGATCATTCCCCCCTCACCTTCTCCCAGAGACCAAAAATCTGTTCTATACATCTGTGACTCTTTTTCTGTCTCGCATATAGGGTCATCATTACCATCTTTCTAAATTCCACATATATGCTTTAGTATGCTGTATTGGTGTTTTTCTTTCTGGCTTACTTCAGTCTGTATAATAGGCTCCAGTTTCATCCACCTCATTAGAACTGATTCAAATGTATTCTTTTTAATGGCTGAGTAATATTCCATTGTGTATATGTACCACAACTTTCTTATCCATTCGTCTGCTGATGGGCATCTAGGTTGCTTCCAAGTCTGAGCTATTATAAACAGTGCTGTGATGAACACTGGGGTACACGTGTCTCTTTCAAATCTGGTTTCCTCGGTGTGTATGCCCAGGAGTGGGATTGCTGGGTCATATGGCAGTTCTATTTCCAGTTTTTTAAGGACTCTCCACACTGTTCTCCATAGTGGCTGTACTAGTTTGCATTCCCACCAATAGTGTAAGAGGGTTCCCTTTTCTCCACACCCTCTCCAGCATTTATTGCTTGTAGACTTTTGGATAGCAGCCATCCTGACTGGCGTGTAATGGTACCTCATTGTGGTTTAGATCTAGGCTTTAGAAAATAAACTTTCTAACAAAGCACAGCATGAATTGGCAGAGGTAGATTCTTGAGACGAGTATACTTGTATTCTTTGGAGTGTTATAGCCATAGACCAGGTGAAAGATGATGAAGATCCAAATTAAGACGCTGATCTAAAGAGACCAACGGGGCCACAGAGAAGATAAGATCTATAAGACTAGAGGAGGAGCTGGAAAATATTCCTGCCCAAATGACAACAAGGGCCATGGAATGCCATAAATTAAATCTGCCATAAGGAGGAAAAAATCTGTATGAAGCAGGCTGACATGTGCATGGGTGTGTGCTTAGTCATGTCCGACTCTTTCATGACTCCATAGACCGTAGCCCACCAGGCTTCTCTGTCCGTGGGATTCTCCAGGCAAGAACACTGGAGTGGGTTGCCATTTCCTCTTCCAGGGGATCTCCTCAACCCAGGGATCAAACCTGGGTCTCCTGCTTGGGCAGGCAGATTCTTTACCACTGAGCCGCCTGGGATGCCAAAGCAGGTTGAGACATTTGGTTCTAATCCATCCGTTACATTGCAGGTAGAACATCCCATTGAACTCATCGACTTGGCCATAGCCCTCCACTTCACTGAGCTCTCCTGTGGGCCAGTCTTACTTAACCTCATCAAATACAAGCTCATTACCTCCTAATCCAACCAACATTTCTCAGATGCCTTCTTTGTGGAAGTCACACTCATTTCAAGGAAGGGTGGATAAATGGTGAATTAAAATGTAGCTCCTGCCTTTCTGAAACAACACAAGCTAAGAGTCATTGATATATTCATATTTCCCATGAGCCAGGCCTTGTGTGGAGCAGCAGATATACCAGGTGAATAAGGTACAGTGCCAGTAAACCCACATACAGAGACAAATTACATGTTGATGATGCACTAAGTCTAAAACTGATTCTTCTAGCTCACAAGTTCAAATGTTCGTTCAATCAGACAATTTTATTTTTCCCATTTATTGTTTTTAGAGGGGGAAAATTTATAATTTTAAACATAAAATGTCACCCTTATCTATTTTATGTGTAGAGATTACACAGAACTATTTTATTTGGGAAAAAAAAAAAGCAATTCTTCAGTTCAGAAGTGAAACATAGCCTGACAGTTTAATAACCACTAGACTAAAACCTGGAGCTTCCCTGTCACCCTGGACAACAATCAAGGGCTGATAGGTTACTGGCTGCCAAGAAACAGCTACCACACGATTTCCATACAACGCTACGACCCAACCCCAGCTTTGGACAACTTCATCTAGACCCAAAAGGAGTGTCCACAGGATGCAAACATAGCAGTTTTTAATTCAGTTTGTAAAACTTAATCACCCAATTTTCTTCTTCTCTTTTTTTTCCCCTCCAAGACACCAGCCAAGTGTTTGGACTGATTTTTTTTCCAGAAAACTTACTGGTTCACATCACTTAGACAAGAACTCTATGTCCAGAGAACTTGGAGTTTCAAAGCGATGTGATGATGTAATGAGACATTTGACCAAATTCCATCCTGGAGCTAATGATTCCACCCAAACGGAGAGGAGTGGCTGCTTCTGGTTTGAACTAGTTCTTGAGGCAGCGGTGCCTGGTACCATCATCTCTGTAGCAGAGATGTGGATATTAGGATTTTTGTCCTTGCTCTATTACTGATGGGGCTTCCTGGCTCATTGTAAATGGAGCTCAGTGGTAAAGAATCTGCCTGCAGGAGACTTGGATTTGATCCCTGGGTCAGGAAGATTCCCTTAGAGGAGGAAACAGCAACCCACTCCAGTATTCTTGCCTGGGAAATCTCATGGACAGAGGAGCCTGGCGGGCTACAGTCCATTGTGTCGCAGAATTGGATGCGACTAAGCACGCATGCACCAACGCACCAACCAGTAGTGAGCTGGGCTAACTCTCACAGGTTTCCTCAACTACCACTGAACTGTTTGAACTGGTTGATCTCAGACACTCTGCTCAGCTTTTGAAATTTGTCAGTCCCAAGGAACGCCTCTTAAAGAACCGTTCTCCAACTTGGCCATTCTGGGTAAACATGATCTGGTCCTGCTGAAATTTCCTGTTCTTGGTCATTGCAATTAATTAGCAGAAATCTATGGCATAAAAAAATTAATCATAGTGCAATAAGGATGATAACATTTAGCCAGATGGTGAGGAGATGAACTAAGAGGGGAAACTTCTTTTTCATTTCCAAAGCCCTGTCTCAAGAGTTTGCAGGCTCCTTGAATTTGGGAAGGTTACCAGCAAGTCATTAGTCGTTCCTGCAAGCAGGGCCCAGACTTAGTGGCGTGGCCTGACTTCGAAAGACTCCAAGCTGGTCTGAAGTTTCATTTGGAGCCTGGTCAAAAATAGATCGTGGATGGTAGTGAGATCTACCTCTTTCTGGGTTTGAGGGCAAAGAGCCTTCTAACAAGCAGGTAGGAAGAAGAAGGCTTCCCAATCCAGAAGGTGCAAGTTAGAGCCAGAGGGTCTGTCCTGTTTGCTGTCAAGCTAAGAAGGAGGATATTTTAGGGGGAAAGAGAAGAAGGAAGGAAGGAAAGAAAGAGGCATGGAGGGAGAGAGGAAAGGAAGGAGGGAAGGAAAGCAGGGGGAAGGAGGAGAAGAAAGGAATGAAGGAAGGAAAGAAAAACTTGCTAAAAAGCCTACTGCTGTTTATGGTTCCCTCTCCCTAGCTAGAAAGAGGAGAGTTTTATTAAACTCTTCCCTTTGTGTCTGCATTTCTTAGGGGGTGAGTTTTCAACTCAGAAACTTTGGGTTAGAACGTACTTTGTAAGCAGATCTGGGTTTTTGAAATCCTGGTGGAGTCTGGTCTCTGTCCTTCCTGTGTTTATCCTTAAATCCCCACCATCCTTCCTTCTCTGGTTATTTGTAGTGGATTCAGGTCTATGGCTCAGGATTGAATTATTTTAAGACTTGACAGTAACTTCAGAAGAAAAAAAGAGAACCTTTGAGATTCTCTGAAGTTGGTTCATAGCAAGAAAAACGCATTCTGTTCTCCAACCTATGCATATTTGTGATTTTGGCTTACAAACCGGATTCATTTCTTCTGGCTTCTCATCCCTCAGTGGGCTGGCCCCTCGGGAACAGGGGAGTAGGCCTTAGATCATTGATAGAGACCCGACTCACATGCGCACTTTCACCAAGGGTTTGGCCCAGATGAAACTGTATGGAAAAGGCCGAATAAAGCACGTGAGTGTTTAACCGAGCTCAAACAAATGATTAACTACAATGTGAGGGGGAAAACAATAACAGGAACCAACAATGGTACGAGCTCAGATGAATCATATGTCAACCCTTGCTGATTGACGTCAGACCGGCTGCAAACGGTGTTTGACAAGTTAAGGACAAGGTGACCTCCAGGGTCAGATGCTCCTGCTGGTTAAGATAATTTTCCTTTTCCAAGGGACCATCTCTAAAGGTGCACAAATGCATTGTAGAGGGCCTTTCAGCAAGTTACAACTGTTGCCCTAAAGAGATTGAGATTATCTAAATTTATTCTAAAGAAAAAAAAATCTAACAATTTCAAGACTTCAAAACAAAAACTTATGTTTATTCTCTATTGGATCACCTTCACAAAACATTCTTTACTCTTTCCACTTTGCTTCTGTCACTATCACTCTTCCCTGCTTTTTATTTTCTTATGACACTTATTACCAACTGACATGCCATCAATTTGTCTATTGCTTGTCCCCTATTCCACTAGAATATAAACTTATAAGAAAAGGGAATTTTCTTCTTTTTCACTGCACCAAACAACTTGTAGGAATCTTAGTTCCCTCACCAGAGATGGAACCCAGGCCCCTCTGCAGTGGAAGCATGGAGTTCTACCCCAAGAACAGCATCTTTTTATAGTCACTGTTGTATCCTCAACTATGGATCATGCCCAGCTCACAGATGTATCAGTGAATGAATGAATCTAATCAAATACCTATCTAAGGGCATTTGGTAAATGTTAGTTAAGGGTTTAGTAAATGAAGAGATAATTAAGTCTAAAAAGAAGGAAGGAAGCAGATTAAATGACCACCTATAACAAGATTTCAATAAATGTTAGCTAACAAAAATTACCGTGGCTTTTATTATTACTTGAATTAGCTATCCATGATTTTAGATGACATATAAATTTTAGATGACCAGTTGGGAGCTGATTGGTCCAGATAGGGGTCGCTGTGACGGCTAGGGTGACCAGACCCCACACCACGTGGTTTCTTAGTTTCTAGTAGGCTAGCTAGAGATTTTTTTCTCAAAATAATAGTCTACAGCAGGGTTCCAAGAAGGCAAGCAGAAGCACTGAAGGCCTCTTGTCCTCAAGTACTCTTGAGGCATAGGCTTGGAGTCAGCACACCATCACTCGCTATTGCTGCATTTGGGTGGTCAGAGCAAGTCACAAGGCCAGCCCATGTTCCAAGGGTTAGAAAATCAACTGTATCCCCTGATGGGAGAGGCTATAAA
Organism: Muntiacus reevesi; assembly: GCF_963930625.1. Classification (NCBI taxonomy): domain Eukaryota; kingdom Metazoa; phylum Chordata; class Mammalia; order Artiodactyla; family Cervidae; genus Muntiacus; species Muntiacus reevesi. The sequence continues at coordinate 20,859,579 of NC_089259.1, read as the reverse complement.
GTCACGTTGCAAAGGAGACAAAAACAGAGAGGGATGAAGAAATAGATGTCCTTCCCTGGGGGTCCAGTGGTTAAGACTCCTTGCTTCCAAGGCAGGAGGCATAGGTTCAATCCCTGGTTGTGGAACTAAGATTGCACATGCTGTCCAGCTTGCAACTCTCTCCCTGCCCCATCCCACCCCCAAAAGAATTAGAGACAGTTTTGCAATCTGCCACAGTGGCATATATATTCATTTGATGGATTCCTCTCTACTCATTAAAAATGAAGTCTATGTAGCAAACGCATAGAGTTAAAAAGATAAATGAAAAATTTGTGTATTCATTTTTTTATTGTTGTTTAGTTGGTAAGTCGTGTCTTGACTATTTGCAACCCCATGGACTGTAGCCCACCAGGCTCCTCTGTGTGTGGGACTCTCCAGGCAAGAATACTGGAGTGGGTTGTTATTTCCCTCTCCAGGAGATCTTCCCGATCTGGGGATCGAACCCCCATCTCCTGCATTGGCAGGCAGATTCTTTACCATGGAGCCACCTGGGAAATACACATGCAAAAGATCAGAGGACAAGATACAGATATGATGGTTGCCGAAGGATGGCGGAATTTGTATTTTTAACTATTTTATAAAAATATTCTGACAGCTTTAGTGGAGAATGCTAACTTCACATCACATCTGCATGCTGTGTAAGGCACACTTCATTCCTTCAATAGGATTTGGCTGAAGTACCCAATGAATGAACAAAAGAATTATGGAAAGAAAAAGTACATGACCTATTTTTTTTCCCTTTTTAGACAAAATGAATCAGACCCCAAATTCCATGCCAGACAGTTCAGCTGACAGAAGGAACTGAATGTGACATAGTCTGCTTGCTATTTCTAGGGAAATGGAGTTAGAACTTTTAGAGTACAGAGCAGAGAACCTTTGCCTGTTAAAGTATTTTGCATGGGAGTGAAACTCTTCATTGTGTGACTAAATCAATGGAGATTATCTTCTCAGTTGGAATTTCCTTTTGTCTGCACGTGTATTCCACCAGCATCTGCTCCTGCATTCAATTCAGTCGATGAGTTCTCAAGTGAAGGACTTGATTCAAGGTAATGCTGAATATTGGACTTGACATTACTCTGTAGATATTGATTTCACGGCCTTTGACTCAATATGAGGTCAGTCATTGACCCGTATATCGCGCTCAATGCCACGGGTTGACATGAGCCCCTGATGGTGTGGTCCTCACTAGCTTGGATTTTGTGATGCTTAGGTTCTAATACAAACCTGCTCTCGGGTCAGATTTTTTCAGGATTGTTTTCAACAGGACTCACCTGTGGTCTGACTGGCAAACACACCACGGTGTATCATGGGAAGTCGCATGTGGGTTTACACTAAGGATGAGTCCTCACATGTGGCCAAAAGGCACAGCTCTTGTGGGACAGCAAAGGAAAACAGAATCATAGAAATTCAGAGCTGGAAGATGGCTTAGCCTCTAAGGAAAATCATGCCCAGGGACAGTGCGCTCTTTTTTTTTTTTTTTTTAATTTATTATTTTGTATTGGGGTATAGCTGATTTACAATGTTGTGATAGTTTCAGGTGAATAGCAAAGGGATTCAGCCATACATGCACATGTATCCCATGGAATTTTTCAGGCAAGAATACCGGAGTGGGTTTCCATTTCTTTCTCCAGGGGATCATCCCCACCCAGGGATTGAACCTATGTCTCGTGCATTGGCAGGAGGATTCTTTACCACTAGTCCCAGCTGGGAAGGATTCTTCACCACTCAGCCACCAAGGAAGCCATATAAGTATTGAATCTTAAGGAACTGGAACTCTGAGAGGTTAGACTTCATGTATGAACCCACAGGAGGGATACACACACATGCTTAGGAAGGTCTGGCGGGCAGCTTGAAGGAGTGAAGCCAGCCAGTGGGCAAGAGTGAGGTTACCCCCACAGGCTCCTTTGCAACAAGGGCCTCGGGGTGAATGGTCAACACGATGATCTTCTGCCAGTTCAAAGAGGTTCAAGAGGACAGAGTCTGGGTGTTGCCCTTTTCGTGTCTTGGCCAGATTCTTCACCCGCTGATGTAAGAACCAGGCCACCCTTCTGGGGGACATTCTGGTGATAGTTTCTTCTTTGTTATTTTTTCAAAAGAAGCTAGAAATCTGAGTTTTACATGAAATCTTCCAATTTTTAAATACTAACAGTTAACTCCAGTGGTGGAATTTCTTTGGGGAGAGGGGGTGGAATCATGTCACCCATGGGCTGAATGTGACCCTCAGATTGCTCTTTTGAGACCTCTTTTCATTTGAAGAAGGGTGATACAGGGAAAGCAGAGCAGGCACCCTCTAAAATCATAAAGCGGATGAGACTTATTGGAATTGAGGAAGTGGGGAATTTTTGTTTTATGTTTCTCAAAAGGAGACATGAGGTTTAAAGGCTGTGTGACCTTTCCATAGTGAATGACCACCCACATGTGGCCACCCATGTGGGGCCCTCTGTGACATGAGCAGAGGGGTCAGGAGGTTGAAAGCCTAGCGGTCATTGCACTGTCCAGACTGCTGTGTCCATGCCCACTCTCCAACCATTTTCTGGGTGGGGAGCAGGAAATGGTCTCAGAGAGACAGCCAACAGCATAAGACCATGGAATCTCAGTGCTCTAAGCAACCTTAACAGACATTTGGTCAACCCTATCATTTTACACAAATAAACTAAGTCCAGAGAAAGAGGGACCCCAGCTCTCAGCCTCACACAGCTGGTTCACAGCTAAACTGAGATGGCAGCTCAGACCCCTGCTCCCAGAACAGACTGTCTTGAAAATCTTTCCTCCCCCCCACCTCTCATCCTCACTCTGGAAAGAGTCGTCATAAAGGATATCTCTGAAATGAAAAATCAAAGACAGCTTCCTTTCAGTAACTTGGTGAGACTTTTCACATCAAAAATTTCACCAGCCAGGAAAACCATCTTTCTCAAATCCTACACGCCTGTCTAGGACTTAGAAAAGAGAGACACCAAAGTCATTGTATGCTTTGCTTAGTTATGATGAAGAGTTTGCTAAGTGTACACGTGTGACAGTCTACCAGGCATTTTATCCACTCTACTGCCGTTCATCTTCATGATTATCTCCATTTTACAGTTGGGAGAACTGACGCTTCAAGAAGCTAAGAAATCAGCCCAAAGGCTCACAACTAGTAAAGGACAGAGCTAGGATCTGGCAAAGTGCCCTAATGTAATAAATATGGCCCTTATAGCTGAACTTCACCCCTAACTCTACTCCCAGGAGATGTTAGCTTTCAAAGGCCGAGTTCCCAGAAAACCTTCCACCATCCTGGCATCTGGGAAGCTGCCTCAGCCTCTTATACAAAACACTATTCTGCCCATCTGATCCCACTTTTTTTTTTTTTTCCAGTCTCCAAAAACGTGATCTTCTCTCATAATGCCAATTATGCAGAAACAATGGACTTCTGCTCAATAGTTAATCATTCACCACGTATGAAAGAAAATCCTGGAATGTTTACTTCAAATATGAAAGTGCTGGCTCAATGGAAAACTCTTTTAATAATTCTCTGGGGTAGGGGAAGAGTTCTAGAGGAAGCCTTCTTGCAACTTTAACCAAAATGTCGAGGATTGTGTATACAATAAGAGTAGAATGTCTTGATCCCAGGAGAATACACATAAACAGAGGAGGTAATTGGATTAATCATTTTGACACCTGAAAGGATGACAAGAAACTTTTAACCTACCGATAATCAATGGAGGGCGCTGTCATTGTAGATGGCTCAGCCAGACTATGCGGTATCACATTAGCTAACTGCCTGGCCAATTAGAGGTATGTAATTCTTTCTTATACTTAGTTTAGAAGCGAAGATGATTCAAAACAGTTTCCTTGTCTCTGACACGTATCCAATTTTTTAATAACAACTAAACCCTTTACTAAGCAATTGAATGAAATAATGCATTCAAGCCCCAGAAAACCTTCTCAGATCTCTTTTTATCTCTATGCTTTATTGATGGAAAAATGGATTGTGATTCACATTTCTAGACTGGGCACATGCCACGTGATAGATTTTTTTTTTTCTTTGTAAAACTTAAGCATTCCAAACTTATTGGAGGAGTTAAACGATTTTGATCATTTTGAAACTAGCTGTCAGATTTAATCTATGCTAAAAAGACAGAGGGTAAATGTATTCTGAAGCTTGTTATATAATTTACAGATTATTCTTGCAATTTATATTCCATCAAATAGGGTATATTGGGCTCTCAGAAAGCACGTAATGATCAATTAATTTCAACAGAACCATCGTGGTGGCACTTACGGGACAGACATGATTAGACCCTTTTCAAGAAGAGTCCCAAGGTCAAGTCATCAAATATGACTGATTACATTTTCTAATGGTTTCTCCATGCCCATTAAGGAGCACTCAGCTATTCAGCTTCTCTTCTGATCATGACATTCAAAATTTGCTCGGATGGCTCCTGACAAGCAAAAATATATTCTCTAATCTTTAGCCACATAAACAATAGCTAACCACTTGTAATTGAGTTTAAATTGATTTCAGGTGGCTTCAGAGAAAAGCAATTTCTACAACAGATTAACCTCTTAATTAAAGTATATTAAGAATACTGTCAGGTGGTGGAATTCTGCTACTGCAGAAAATTATACCTCATTGACATTCATTTATGAAAGAATTGTTGCTCCATTCCCAGGTAACAGGTTATTTATTGATGGTCCTTGCTTCACTGGGTCAACGTAAGTCCACCTCAGTCTGTAGACGCTTGGTCTGCTGTGAGGGACAGGTGTGGGGAGGGAGGGGGGTGATGTCAAGCAGACTTTGTTTACGGCATGACGCTGTCCTTTCATTGTTTGTGATGTGATGCTCTCCTCATACTTACAGCAGCAGAAAGTCACTTTCCTCAAGAAAGTGGACCCTGGGAAAACCACAAACTCTCTTGAGATATCTGAGGAATGGGAAAATCCGATGTCAGCCTCCACGGGCAGGATAACCAGACCACACACTGCCGGCTATTCTTCAATGCATTTGAGCAGACATCCCTGTCCTCCAGGCTTGTGCTGTTCAAGAGTGGTCTTCAGATCAGCATCACTTGGGAACTGTTAGCGATGTAGAGTCTTGTCCCCGCCCCCCCCCGATCCCCCACCCAGACCTACTGAATTCAGTTAGTTCAGTCGCTCAGTTGTGTCCAACTCTTTGAGACCCCATGGACTGCAGCACGCCAGGCTTCCCTGTCCATCACCAATTCCCAGAGCTTGTTCAAACTCATGTCCATTGAGTCAGTGATGCCATCCAACCATCTCATCCTCTGTCATCCCCTTTTTCTCCTGCCTTCAGTCTTTCCCAACACCAGGGTCTTTTCCAATGAGTCAGTTCTTTGCATCAGGTGGCCAAAGCATTGGAGATTCAGCTTCAGCATCAGTCCTTCCAATGAATATTCAGGACTTCTTTCCTTTAGGATTGACTGGTTTGATCTCTTTACAGTCCAAGAGACTCTCAAGAGTCTTCTCCAACCCCACAGTTCAAATTATCAATTCTTTGGTGATCAGCTTTCTGTATGATCCAACTCTCACATCCATACATGACTACTGGAAAAATCATAGCTTTTTCATTTCACAGCTTCAGTAGACCTACTGAATTAGAGTTACTGTTTTAACAAGATTCCCCAGAGAATTCATTTGTGCTATTAAAGTTTAGGGAGTACCATCAGCCCTCCATATCTGCAGGTTCTGTACTCATGAATTCTATCAACTGCAGATGGTGAATATTTGGAAAAGGAAATTCCAGAAAGTTCCAAAACACACACACACACACAAAATTGCCATGTTCCAGCAGCTATTTACATAGCATTTACATTGTATTAGGTATCATAAGCAATCTAGAGATGATTTAAAGTGTATGGGGCAGGAGGTGGGGGGATACGTGCATATGTTATTTGCAAATACAAGCGGCTTGAGCCGCAGGGAATATAACCATTATCTTATAATAACTTTAAATGGAGTATAATCTTTAAAGACACTGAAGCACTATGTGGTGCACCTGAAACTAATATTGTAGATCAACTATAATTTTAAAAATTAAAGGCAGAAAAAAAAAGTAAAAGTAAAAATTAAGCAACTTTTGCATACATGGATTTTGGTATCCCCAGGTGTCCTGGGAGGAATCCCCTAAGAATATTAGGGGAGGAATGCAGTGTTCTCAGTGAGTGTTATGATGGATCCCATCATCTTAGCTGTATTTATGCATCAGAAATACCTGGTCAGGCTTCCCTGGTGGTACAGTGGCTAAGAATCTGCCTTGCAATACAGGAGATACAGGTTCAATCCCTGGTTGGGGGAAGATCTCACATGTCACAGGGCAACTAAACCCATGTGCTGCAACTACTGAAGCCCACAAGCCCTAGAGCCTGTGCTCCACAACAAGAGAAGCCACTGCAATGAGAAGCCCCCACACAACAGCTAGAGAGTAGCCCCCACTCTCCAAGTAGAGAAAGCCCGAGTACAGCAATGGAGACCCAGTGCAACCAAAAAGTTTAATTAACTAACTAAAGAAAGGAAACCTTGGTTAGAGACTTCCCTGCTGGTCCAGTGGTTAAGAATCCACCTTGCAATGCAAGGGATGTGGGTTTGATCCCTGGGCGGAGAACTAAGATTCCACAAGTTGAGGGGGAGCCAAGCCTGTGCACCACAATGAACATCCTGCACACTGCAACCAAGACCCAATGCAGTCATATCAATAAAGATTTTTTAAAAAAGAAAAACTTGGTCAGTTCAATGAAAAGAGTAATAGAACTGGCATTGAGCATGATGGAAACCAGACAATCTCCTCTGGACACTACTTTTCCTCTCCCTTCAAGAGCTTCCTGGCTTCCCAGAGTTCCTAACCTGGCCATGAACAGCCTAGATGAGTTCGCACCCACTGACTTGGTTCCAGTCCAGGACATGGGACTTTCAGAGTTTCTGACTTGGGCAGAATCCAGCTTTAACCCTGTGCTGTCTCCCTGGGCTGGGGATAATCTGACCCTGCCTGTCTCCTCTCTTAGCATTGAACCTTTAGCTCACGTTCCTGCATTGGGCCCAACTTCTGTCATTTTCAGCCTGGGGATTTTTGGTTGCTCTCTGAACTTGCCTTTTTGATCTTGCCCACCTGGTCTCAAGATACATACACTTACCTGTCTAAACTTGGGTTGGGGCATTGACTTCTAAGCCACCCCATAGGTGGCAGCCTCCAGGCCAATTAACTGTGGCTTGTGGTTGTCCCACAAAGGAAGTCCCATGATAATGCAACTGTACTCAGCACCCCAGGTGTTTTTTAGGAAAATTGGTTTAGAGCAGCAAACCTCTTGCTTGACCACACACTAAAATCACCTGAAGAAACTGAAATTTTCCAGCACCAAGGGTCTCATCCTAGGTGAATTTAAATCAGAATCTCACTTCCTGAATATAAATGTTTATACAAGCTACAAGGTGATTCTTAGATGGGGCCAGAGTTAGAAAGCACCAGATAAGAGAAGATCAAACCACTCAATCCTAAAGGAAATCAACCCTGAATATTCATTGGAAGGACTAATGCTGAAACTCAAATATGTTGGCCCCCTGATGCAAAGAACCGACTCATTCGAAAAAACTCTGATGCTAGAGAAAATTGAAGGCAAGAGGAGAAGGGAATGACAGGGGATGAGATGGTTGGATGGCATCACTGACTCAGTGGACATGAGTTTGAGCAAGCTCTGGGAGATGGTGAAGGACAGGGAGGTCTGGTGTGCTGCAGTCCATGGGGTTGCAAAGAGTCAGACACGACTGAGCGACTGAACAATAAGACACGAGAAAGTTCCCCGCCCAGCCATGCTCACCCCCACTTCACACTGTATGCTTGAGTAACACTTTACTTCTCATATTCAACTTAATCTCTCTCCCCACCACCAGAGCTTTTAGAAAATAATGAATGAGCAGTGTAGCTTAATCGGGGGAGGGGAGGAAGGAAGGCGGGGGGGAAGAAGGACCTTCCTGCTTTATCGATCCCATTGCTAAGACTGCAAAGAAGTTTACCCAGGATGGAAAGCAAACTGACACTGCCTTAACTTCCCCCAGCTGAATGTGCATACCTAGTTCAGAAGGATCCTAGGAAGTAAGAGATGTAACCTGGTGATCACAGCCACTCTCAAGCCTGGAAGAAAGACGAAGCACCAGGGAAGAGATTTCACATGATCAGCACATGTTCCAAAAAAAAGAAAAACTATCCCCACACTGTTGCTCTTCATGAGTGGTCATTCTAACCTGTCCTGTGCATCCCTAATTCTTGGAAGTAAAGTGGAGCAGGGACCGGGTGCTCTTCAAAGGGTCTGTCCACACCCGAGATTAACAGAGGAGATGGCAGCTGACCCCTCCACCCCTCCCCAGGCCAGGGCTCCAAGCCCTGTGTCCGCCCCTGGGTGGGTCTGGGCCCACAGGGGAATCAGGTCAGAACACCTGCTGCGGTGAGGCGGAAGCCAGGGTGCAGCTGACACGCTTCCTCCCCTCACCTTTTCTTTCATGGGTCAAGAACTCATAACAACTGCCATCACGTGCTGGTTGTCTAAGAGCCTGCCCCAGCCCCGAGAGGAACCACACCTGGGAACCCGAGAGACATGCAAATTCTCCGGGGGAGGGCCCCGCCCAGACCCACTGGATCAGAAACATTAGAAGCGGGGGCAGCAAGTTGTATCTTAAGATGCCCTCCAGTTGACTCTGATTTGAAAAACGCAACTTTATTATTTTATCCGTACTTAGAGCTTTTTAATTTCCCTAGTAGCTCAGATGGTGAAGATTCTGCCTACAGTGCAGGAGACCTGGGTTCAGTCCCTGGGTCAGGAAGATCCCCTGGAGAAGGGAGTGGCAACCCACTCCAGTATTCTTGCCTGGAGAACCCATGGACAGAGGAGCCTGGAGGGCTGAAGTCCATGGGGTCGCACAGAGTCGGACAGGACTGAAGTGATCCACACACACCACAGCTTTCTTAGGAGTCTCCTCCGTTGTCTTTCTGACCTGGTCTGGTAAGGGGAGGGGATGTGGAAAATGCCGCCTCTCCATTCAGACTGCCTGAGCCCCGGAGCTTACGGGATCCCCAGCCAGTTCTCAGCAGTCTACCTTCTGAATCTCTGAGCCTCTGTTTGGATCCCATGAGTGGTCTAAGTCCTGTGTTTTTGTGAGAGGACCCCTGCAGTTTCCTGAGCAAATGAGAATAAGAGGACAATGCCAAGAGGATGAGATAAAGAGAAACAGAAGGAAACGAGCAATAGAAAAATCGCTTTTAATAATCACCCACTCTGTGCCAAGCGCTGTGCTAGACACGGAGAAGTAAGCCTCCAAGTCCTTCCTACAATCTCCTATAACAGTAGCATCACCCCTTGTGTTCAGGGTATGAAACTGCTGAAGCAAGAATGTGGTTCCAAACCTCATCCTTCACCATCTTCTCCCTCAAACACTGGGTTCTCTGCTCTTAGGCTTAGTTTATCCCTTCATTTTGGTTTCAAGGAATGATGGCTTGGTTGGCCAACCCTCATATGTGATGTTTCAAACTCCAATCTTCTTTTGATTAAATTAGAACACCAGTCTAATCCTTTGAAATGTTGAAAAATGAAACTGACCAATGAGGCCAAGAAACTTCAGCTCCAGTGTCTTGAGAAGAAGCCTGAATTTGAATTTCATTCTCTGCCTTGACCGTGTGACCTTGAAAAGCACTGGCCATCTCTGAGTTCTCTCTCTACCATTCTCTGCCTCCACAGTGCTGCTCAAAAATCAAAGGCGCTATTGATGTAGGAGCACTCTACAAACTGGAAAACACCACCGAAAATAGAAATTATTATGTCTAAAAAGTAGTTCAGCTCTTTTTTTTTTCCTCCGGCTGAATTGACTACCTAAGAGTCAGGAAGGGAGACAAGATCTTTCATGGCTGGGTTCATTCCAACAACAATACTTTCCACAAACATCCATTAAGGCCCTAACATGAGCCAGGCACTTTTATAGGTATTTTCTCTTTTCAGAGACAAGACGTTTATGACCGAGTTACTTCTGCAACTTCTCATCTGTTGGCGCGTGTTATACCTGCTGTGGGCTAAAGTCAGGGAGCTGGACCTGGGCAGCTTGATTAGCTGGATTTGGACACCACGGCTTGACTCCACAAGCACCCACCTGCCCCCGACTTGCCTCGGCTCCTCACCACACGCGCATCTGTGTGGCCTGTGGGGCAAAGTCAAGGTCATGCAGCTTTTTCATGGAGGCCATTTGGTCACATGGATTCCCAGCAAGAGGAGGAGGATGAATCACAGCAGCTCCATTGCCCTGTAACAAACAGCTCCGAACGCATGCCCCACTGAGCATGAGTCAGGTTGAGTGCAGAATCAGAGGCCATCTCCTTCCCAGCTTTCTACATTTTTCTGTCTTGCTTCTTTTCCTGGGTTTGTTTTGCCTTTAGGTTTTCTTTTCTTTTTCAACTTTATACCTAGGTTTTGAGACTTTCCTTCTAATTGCCTTGGCTAAGAAAGAGGCAGCACATGTTTTTCTTAAGAAATGCATTCAGTATAAATAGAGTATATTATTCCTACATTCTATATAGCATATTTATATTTTTTTTGCATATTTATATTATATCTCATATATAAATATATGTTAGCTATATATAAATGTGCATGCTGTACTCAGTCATTCAGTTGTGTCTGACTCTTTGTGACCCCATGGACCCTGCCAGGCTCCTCCGTCCATGGGATTCTCCAGGCAAGAATATTGGAGTGGGTTGCCATTCCCTTCTCCAGGGGAATCTTCCCAACTCAGGGATTGAACCCATGTCTCCTGCTTCTCCTGCCTTAGCAGGTGGATTATTTACCACTGTGCCACACGGGAAGCCTTATCATGGTGCCTAACACACAGTAAATGCTGGAGAATATTTGCCACTATTGATTATGATCACCCCCTTAGACAAAGATGTGATGGCATTTCCTCAGTCATCCAGGAAGCCCACATTCATGGCCTCTGTGTGCACGTGTGCGCGCGCGCGCGCACGCACGCACACACACACACACACACACACACACACACACACACACACACACACACCAGTGTAGTTTGGGAGCTAAGCTCTCTATTGGCCTATTATCATATCTGAAGTACATTTTGTTATAAGGGGAAGGGTTTAGATACAATAGGCAACAAAAAAGGAGCAAGGTCAACAACACTGGCTAAGAGAACTTTCCAAGGACCTGACCTTGGGATCCCAGAAAAACTGATCTCCAACAGAACTTCAGGGAAGAGAGGAAGAAGTCCAGGGGAGACAGACAGCCATGCTGTCAGGGTTTCCTGCAGTAAATTACTGATGGAGAGACAGCCTTTACAAAGTTCACCAAATCTTGCAAAAACATGACTACCGTAGTAGGAAAGCTTGCCAAATTATGCAATTTGGAGCAAAATGCTCCTTTCCACCCCCACTGTGATGTTCAGCTCCTGGCTAAGCCAAAAGCAGTTACTGGCAAGAAAATAATTTAAAAAAATTTTTTTTGGCATATGGTGAAAAGCAAGGAAATAGGAAAAGAATCCTAGAGGAGTTTTTCCCCTAACCTTTGATTAAAATGATTTTCTGCATTTGGCAAAACAGCATTAATCAAAACACATAATTTATAATGAAACTCATTTCAAAGCTTTAACCTTCTGTGAAAGTTTTGGATGAAGAATCTATCCTGCAGATACACACTTCTATGCACACAAAGATGTTCAGGCCCATCTAGGGCAGCATTTTTTTAACAATTCTGAGAAACAATTGAAAGGTCTAAAAATAAGAGAATGGCTAATCAGATTTGGTACATGCATCTCACAGGAATCTATAGGACTATTACAAGCAATGGACTGTGTTCATACTGATATTGAATGATGCCAAATGCAATAAGCTGAACAACAACAAAAAAAGCACTCCATTAGGTAATATATTGAGTATAGACATATCTTGGCAATATTGTGGGTTTGTCACTACAATAAAGTGAATATTGCAATAAAGTGAGTCACACAAATTTTTTGGTTTTCAGAGCATAGGAAATTTATGTCTCATTCACTTCAGTATTCTTCCTACCTAATATAGCATCTGGAACCTTGTAGAGACTCAACTGTCTGTCATTTGACTGAATGAGTGAATGTTCATAAAATATTTTGTAATGAACAGTTTAATACATATACATACCTATGTGTTTACATACACATAGGTATATGTATGTATACATACATATATACATTTATAGGTGTATATATATATATATATATATATGCTAATGGATGTGTATGTGTAATAGCTGCTGAAATTGTTGATAACTGTCAAGTCAGGCATATAGGTACTAATGCTTTAAGACCAAAGTACGCTGTCATATATGGCACCCTCTTCCTATGACCTCTTTACCCCTGATCTCTCACCTTTCATTGGGGTTACTTTTCCTCCACTTTTTTCCTATTGATACATTAACACAGCACCAGTATATAAAATGTTTAAAGTCAATGAATAAAAGGAATAAAGCTGTTTCTGGTTCCTTGGAGGACCTTCTCCTGCTTTTTATCTATGGAGAAGGCATGTCAACCCACTCCAGTATTCTTGCCTGGAGAATCCCAAAGACAGAAGAGCCTGGTGGGCTACAGTCCATGAGGTCACAAGAGTCAGACACAACAGAAGCAACCTAGCACACACTTTCTATCTGACAAATGCTTGCCACTCTTCAGGAGCTCTGCTGTGGGCCCACAGGGCTCTGCTTCCCATGGATACCTAAAATCTAGTCTCCCCACAACATCTGGGTCTGACCCACGATCCTTGCATGCCCTGTTCTGTCCTGAACAACTGTGGCACCTGCCCCTGAAATGAGTCCTCACTAGCAAGGGCAGAGGGGAGCATCTGCCCAAGTGGGCAGAGTGAGATGCCAGAGCCAGCAGCCCCCTGCCATGCAGATGCCACTGGCCTTCATGGTCACACTGGATGATACTCACTGCCCCGTGTGGGTCTGGGCCAGGCTCCCGACGTGTGATAGTCTTATCCATTCTGGGCTCACACCAAGGGTCAGCAGGTCTGTGGGAGCTGCCAGTGTTCCCGAGTCTGCTGATCCTCCTTCCTGCCTCTGGGCTTTATGGTGTCCCACCACTCCAACTCTAGAACACCACCCTCCAAGGCCTGGGGGCCAAACACGTCTATCTGCTCTGTAGCATCTCTCAGCCAGCCAGGCCTTCCATCAACACTCACTATGAGGTGACACGGTGCTGGGTGTCATGGAGCTGGACAAGGAGGCAGGATGTGGGGACCCTGACTCTGCGGGGCTCCAGCTCTGCCCACCCACATTTGGGACCATTTACAATGAACCCGCTGACTTCAGTGAAGTCAGTGACTGTGACTGGGGGAGTTGGGGTCATTGTCACAGACTCGTGTCCAAATGGCCTTCAGGGTATGTCTCTAGATGGCATGGAGGTCTAGTTTGCATAGTTTCCTCCTGAACAAAACCAGGTAGACGCCCAAGCTGAGCTTCTCTCTCATCATTGGAGATGGGCTCAGTTCAGGCTTTGTAGGCAGGCCGAGTCTGAGCAGTGTCTAGGAAACCTGGGTGTACCTTGAGAAGAGGCCATGGCTCTGTGAGAAGACCCCAGCCCAGACTCCTGACCCAGGACCACCCAGGGGGCCCGCAGGCCTCCAACACAGTGCTGACCACATAGCCACAGGACGCCTCGGACCACTCCATGACCAAAGTCTGGGCTGTGCCTGTTCTGAGAGGGATGGCTGAGGACCAGCTTGGCAGGAGTGGAAGGGGCTGTCTAGAGTCATCACATATCATTATGCATTGCCCCCTCCCCTGGCTTCAATACCACCTTATAACACAGACATCTCTGTATGTATATGAGTTTCAATATAGGCAGAGCCGCAAGATTTTGTCTCCATCCCAACCGAATGTGTTGGGTTTTGTTTTGTTGGGATTATAGTTGCTTTACAATGTTGTGTTTTTTTCTGCTGTACACCAAAGTGAATCAGCTACATGTATACATATGCCCCCTCCCCCTTGGGTCATCCTCCCACCCCTCCATCCCACCCCTCCATCCCACCCCTCAGGGTCATCACAGAGTACCGAGCTGAGTTCCATGTGCTATGTAGCAGGTTCCTACTAGCTATCTATTTCACACACAGTAACGTATATATGGCAATCCCCGTCTCCCAATTCGTCCCCCGGCCTGTGTCCATGTGTTCATTCTCTTTGTCTGCATCTCTATTCCTGCCCTGAAAATAGGTTCATCTATACCATTTTTCCAGATTCCACATATATGTGTTACTATATGAGATCTGTTTCTTTCTTTCTGACTTACTTCACTCCATATGACAGACACTAGGTTCATCCACATCTGTGTGAATGACCCAACTCCGCCCCTTTTTATGGCTGAGTAACATTCACACAATGGGATAATACTCAGCCATAAAAAGAAACAGAACATACTGGTAATTGGAACAGTCTGGGTGCCTTTGCATGACTCTGAAATGCCAACTGTGGCGGTGGTCACCTTTCACCCAGGATGGAAGGCTGCCTCAAGGCAATCCACTTTAGGCTTATTTGGGTGAGTCTAGGTTGCCCTCCATCCCCACCACGGCCCCCAGGGCCCAGCACAGAGAGGATTGCCAAGGCCTGCAGGTGAAGGGGAAAGTGCTGTAAACCACATGCCCACCAGTCCAGAGAGGAGAACAGAACTCGTCGTCAAATGCAAAGGAAGAAGTTTTCGTCCTCTTTTGCTGACTAAAAAAAAAAATTATTTGGGGGGTGGGTGGGTAGTGGGGGAGAACCCTGAGGGTCTTATGAGATGTGTCCCCACGCCCACCTCTCTGACTGCATCCTTCCTCGCCTCCCCACGGTCAGGACCCCCAACCACACTGGCCTTTGCCCTGGACCTCTGACTCCCCAGCTCTCCCCTGCCTGGGGGCCTTAATGTGCACTTGTCAATTCCTCTTTCTAGAATATTCTTTCCCCACCTCAGCTTAACTGTCACCTTCTCAGAAAGACTCCCTGGCCATCTTAAACAAATAACCCTCACTTCCCGGGTTCTCTCTCTGTATCCTACCCTCTTGTTTCATCCCTCCAATCTGAAGTTAGCTTGTGTATTTATTTCTTGGTTTATTGTCTGTCCTCCTTGACCACAACGTCAGGCCCATGAAAGTAGAAACCTTGTCTGTTTTATAAACCCGTGCCTTGCACATAATTCAATAAATATTAAAGGAATGAATGATGTTATCACAGTCTTTTAAGATTCTTAACGGAGAGAGAAAAATAAAAAAGCCTTCCATGAATTCCAAGTAGAGAGAAGAGCAAATAAAGCAGAAAATGGAAGAACTGTTAACTGCCACATTAGCTTGAGACTGAAGCAACCAGAAAAGCGAAAATCTGAACACTTAGTTATAAAATGTGAGCAAAGGCAGTTTTCAAAGAGGAACAGGATTCTGTCCTCAGGAAGCAGATGGATTATAAAACGCCAAGGATGGCTACTTCACACCCCCTCAAGACCTGTGCCCAGTTCCTTGCTGGAAGGACAGCGTGATTTTTTTCAGCCTCTCCTGAGAACCCTTCAACCAGAAACACTCCAAATGAAAGTACGAAAGAGCCCGAGAAGCCTTGCCACGGACAGCATCTGGGCAGAAATAAGAACATCTGTTCCCAGCATGAACCCTATTAACTTCATCTTGTGGTTTTCATTAAAAAAAAAAAAAAAATGTACAATTGTGAAACACGGATGTAATTGGTGGCAAGGTAGAAAGGGGCACCCTGCAGTGAGCTATGTCTCAGGGAGGACACGGATGCCTAGAGGGGTGCCCACACACCCAGAGACGAGCTGTGGCCAGCAAGGACAGCTGGGTTAGCTGGAGTCAACAAAGCGGACTTCTAGAGGTAGGGGCCAGAGGGGATTGGAGGAAAGACAGTGAGCAAAGGGGTGGGGGACGGAGAGGGGAAAGAAGGTGGGTCTGGCTAGTAACAGGACAGGCAACTAAATCCAGGCACCTAAACCCAATCACCAGAGTTGGAACCGCAGCATGCCACTTCCTAGACACGTGACCTCCAGCAAGTTGCCAAACCATTTTGTGCCTTGGCTTCTTCCACCCATGAGAGGTGACAATCATGGCCCCCACTGCAGAGGGTCAACATGGGGGTGACGAGAGCCAAGGTTAGCACTTGCCCAGAGTAAGCCCCTAGATGCCATCAGCTGCCCCCAGGGTTATTATTACCACCATCTTTAGCATCATGATTTCTAAGACTGCATTGACTCCTTCCAGCACAACCAGCTACACAATGGTATTATTCCCAGGGCAGGAAGTCAGTGGGTGGAAACGAAGGGCCTGGCCTCAGCCCTCTCCCTCTCGAGAATCCAGGCTCCTCACAGAGCTCATGCAGGCCTCTCTGCCTCCCGAAAAGCAGCCCTTAAACTTAGTGCTGCTCCAGTGAACACCAGCCAGAAGGCAGAAGCAATGCAGACTGAAGCTCTCTCGATTTGTGAGATGAAAGGCCAGGGGCAGCCTCCTTTCCTAGGCCCAATTATTATAGATAGTACCACCTGACCCTAAGGAAACAGGATGAAAACTCGACAGACATGGGTTCAAATCCCAGCCCCACACTCAAGAGCAGTGGGCATGGCCTGAGGGCGGAGCCCCTGTGCTCCCTGCTGGAAACAGAGTCTAAGATGCCCTCAGGATGTGGCGGAGACTCAACAGGATCAGGTGCAGACCACACGGTGTCGGGCGCCCAGCACACGGTCGCTCTGCCCATCACTAAATGACTGCAAGCTCCTCGCAAAAGCTGGGGAACAAATGGGAAAAGGCTACAGAAAGAAAACAGTGGAGAAGAGGGAGGGAAGGTTTGGGTGGATGGCAGACCTGGAAGCAGGGACCAGAGGTCGTGGGGAGAGGACAGAGGCCGCTAGCAGGGGCAGAGGGAGGCCGGCTCTGGGGGAGATAACAGCTGGGCTGCCTGGGAGCTAAAGACCCCCATTTCCCTCAGCACCAAAAGAACGTCTCAGAATGACAGTATTGATGTTCCTGATAGCAAGAGCTTCAAGAAACGGTTCAAGAAAAGGCTGAGCCACATGGGAAGCCCAAGAATACTGGAGTGGATAGCCTATCCCTTCTCCAGGGCATCTTCCCGACCTGGCAATCAACCGGGGCTTCCCTGGTAGCTCAGACAGTAAAGCATCTGCCTACAATGCGGGAGATCTGGGCTTGATCCCTGGGTCGGAAAGATCCCCTGGAGAAGGAAATGGCAACCCACTCCAGTATTCTTGCCTGGAGAATCCCATGGATTGAGAATCCTGGTCTGCTACAGTTCATGGGGTCGAAAAGAGTCAGACACGACTGAGCCACTTCACTTCATTGAACCAGAGTCTCCTGCACGGCAGGCAGATTCTTTACCAACTGAGCTATCAGGGAAGCCCAAGAAAAGGCTCAGTGATGTGCAACAAAATCTGTGTAAGAGACCAGGAATTTATGGAATATCTTGTAAAAGAATTTCTTGCCATACTCCAAAAAAATAAATAAATGAATACTGTGAGAACTCTAGATCACCTCGTGTTGTTTAGCCACTCAGTCGTGTCTGACTCGTTTGTGACCCCAGGGACTATAGCCCAACAGGTTCCTCTGTCCATGGGATTTCCCAGGCAAGAATACTGGAGTGGGTTGCCATTTCCTCCTCCAGTGGATCTTCCTGACCCAGGGATTGAACTCATGTTTCCTGCATTGCAAGCAGATTCTTCTTCACAGACCACTGAGCCACATGGGAAACCAAACAACTCTTAGCAAGCTACAAAACTGTTAGTAAATTGATAAAAGGGGAGAATAACTTAGTTATTACCTGCTATTGTTAGGAATACCATATTAAAAATTTCCAGTATAAATTGGAAGTTATACTTATGTAACAGCATAAGATATTTTACCAATATATAAAAACTTTAAGCTTATATAGGAAATGATCTGATAAATGTAGTTTTTCTTTCTTTTCTTCCCAAAATGAGGATTTTTTAAAGTGATTATTCTAAATAATAACATGAGATCACACTCCAAAAAAAAAAAAGCATTTATTACCAAGTTGTCAAAATTTTATGAAAGGTATGTGAAAGGAGGTATGTGCCTAATATATATATATTTATATAAAACAACCTATGCAGAAGGGTTCATATTCAATGGACTCTAATAAAACTCACGTTTTGCTGTTTACGTTTATATGAGTTCCTTCCTCTTAGAAGAAATCCTCTTGATGTTTTAGCCACCTGGGTGTTTGTATATGCAAAGCTCTTATCATCTTGATCATCACTGACTCAATGGACATGAGTTTGAGCAAACTCTGGGAGATGGAAAAGGACAGGAAAGCCTGGCGTGCTGCAGTCCATGGGGTTGCAGAGTCAGACATAGCTGAGTGACTGAACGACACAAACGTCATCTTGGGCAGGTGGCCTAAACTCTCTGAGCCTCAATTTATCCATCTGCAAGAGAAGTTTAATAGCTGAACCTACCTTATAGGTGGGTATAAAAATTAAAAGAAATAAAGCATAGGAAGGGGTCTGCACAATGCCTGGCACAGAGAGAGAAGCCAATCAGTGTCAGCTAATACTAAGGATTAGTGCCATCTGCATTATTATTTGACAATTGCAATAGATGGAGTACCACTACATGGCTTAATAGCCATACAAATCTGATTTCTGGAATTGGTCCAAGGAGGGTAATCAAAAATATCAACCCCTTTCTCTGCATCTCACCCTATAAGCATCAGTTACCAGGAGCTCTCAACTGCACGTTAGAAGCACCTCTTGAATTTCCCTGGTGACCCGGGGGTTGGGACACCATGCTTCTACTGCAGGGGACACAGGCTTGATCCCCTTTTTGGGAAACTAGGATCCCACATGCTGCCCAACACGGACAAAAATTAGGAAAAAAAAAGAAAGAAAAAGTATCTCTCTCCCCACTGCTTTCCTCATCTCTCATGGAATCTTTACCAGCTAACTGCCAGGGGCTCCTCCGTGTTCCTGCTGCTAATTCATTTCATCCTTTCTTCACTCAGAAGCTGCATGGCCCATCTGTGAAGTCCTAGCTTGTCTTACATTTTGATTCCTGCGTATTTTTTCATTCTACTACATAGTATAACTACATTTGCTTTCATTTAAAAAATCTTTTAAATGGCTTGCGCTGTGCTTAGTCATGTCCGACCCTTTGTGACCCTGTGACTGCAGCCTGCCAGGCTCCTCTGTCCATGGGAATTCTCCAAGCAAGAATACCGGAGTGAATTGCCATGACCTCCTCGAGGGGATCTTCCCCACCTAGGGATCGAACCCAGGTCTCATGGAGGGTTCTTTACCATCTGAGCTACTAGGAAAGCCGAAGAATACTAGGGTGGGTAGCCTATCCTTTCTCCAGGGGATCTTCCAGACCCAGGAATTGAACCAGGGTTTCCGGTACTGCAGGTGGTTTCTTTACCAGCTGAGCTAACAGGGAGGCCCTTTAAATGCCTTACCATTTGGTTAAATTATCCTTCCCAATACTTCCCAGAGCTCCTTCGGCAGCTTCTGTAATTGGAACGTCACAGGGGCTCAGCAAATGGCCGTGGGCTTGAACCACAGGCATAAAGAAAGTGCCCAAGTAAGAAGACTAGGGACTAGTCTTCTAAGCAAACAGGAAATAAATGGAAAATTAGGAGAGTGGGCTTATGGCTGTATTTTTTCCTCAATTTCCTAAGTATAGGAACAAATGTTTTCTCCGAAGGTGATTCCTGAAAATGTCTCGTTAAGATACACAGGTGCATAGCAGTGCTGTCCAGACTCAACATGGCAGAACATCCCATGAGCGCTGTTTGCAAAGCCTGTTGCTGTTTTTGATCAGCATTTCTTCTGGGAAAGAGCAGGTGCCCAAGGTCTGAGAGATCACGTGCGGCCCGAGTGGACAACGTGAAAGAACAATGACCTCTGAAGTCAGAAGGAAACAAACCATGCCTGTCCTGGTCCACACCTACCCTTCCCTGAGCCAAAGGGAATTCACACCTGACGCAGGTCCCACTGTGGGCTCTGGCCTCCCCACCCCATTATCTCAGGGTTTACTCCCTGCTTATTCAAAGTCGTGGACTGCCTCATCAGGGACCCTCCAGCAGTTTCAAGACACCCCCCCCCCACCCGGTCCCAGGACTAAAATGAGCTTCCTGGGACCAGTGGCCAAGAAGTGGGTTTATCCTGTATCCCGTCTCGCCCTCAGGTGAGGGGAGAGGCCATCGGGTTTGTGGGGTCCAGGGCTGCAGGCAGTGATTCACTCGCTGTAAGCAGCCGTGGCTTCGGCTTAGCTTAGCGACATCTGGAAGCTGAACATACTCGTCAGGCTTGTGTTTTATTCAACTGCCTGCCCTGGGGGTGCTGCGGGCTTGGTTGGCCTCCTGCTGGAAGCTGACAGCTCATGCTAAGCCCCCCTCAAGAGGGGCCTCGGTGTCAGCTCTTCCCAGGCATGCAGGGTACGACCTGCTCTGAGCCCGCTTTCCTAGCTGCTTGTCAGCCTCTCCTAAATCTTAGTCATCACTCCCCTTCTGCAGACCCACCGCCTAAAGAAAGATGCTTTCCTTTTTTTGAAAGCAGCTTTTCCCTCTCTTTTGCAGTTTGGTTTCCCGTTTGCAGTTTCAGAGCCAACGAGGCAGGCACCGAGAGGCAGCCTGTCGTGGGGAGCAAACTGAACCAAGCTTTTGCGGAGCCTGTGGTGGGGCCAGGCACAGTGTGGGAGGCTGTGGGCACCTGTGACCCCAGCTCAAGAACCTGACCCCTGGGCTCCTGCAGGAAAGCCCAGACCTCAGCTACTGGGAATCATGACTCTGAACATAAGAGGCATGGAAATCTTCCCGAGTTCTGCTGGACAATCCAGGGCCATAACATGCTTCTTCGGGTTTCAACAACAAATGTGCAAACCCAACTTAAAAAAATGATGATGACTGGAGAAGGCACTAGAGATATAATAAATAGACAGACATGGATTTATAGTCCAGTTCTTGCCCTAAATAGCTGAGGGGTCCGGGGCAAGTCACTTGACCTCTCTGAGGTTTTGTTTCCTCATCCAAACAAAAAGTTGGAGAATTGCAGAAATCTCATAGAGTCTATGATAAAGACTAAATGAGATAATGCATAATAATTCATGTAAACTCAATAGCATAACACCTGACACTTAGTCAGTGCTTAGTAAATATTACATGTCTTCAGTGTTTGTTTCAAAATAATCAGTTAACAAATGAATTTATCTATGAAACAGATCCACAGACATAGAGAACAGACTTGTAACTGTCGAGAGAGGGGAGATGGGGGAATGATGGAGTGGGAGTTTGGGATTAGCAGATGCAAACCATTATATAGAGGATGGATAAACAACAAGGTCCTATTATATAGCATAGGGAACAATACCCAGTATCCTGTGATAAACCCTAATAGAAAAGAATATGTAAAAGAATGTATATGTGTAGCTGAATCACTTTGCCACACAGCAGAAATGAACACATTATAAATCAATTATACTTCAATAAAAAATAAATTAGAAATAAAATAAAAACAAGAAACCAAAAATCTTTTCAGTCAAGAAATGCAAAAGGATGGGACAGATCTCAGACCATTTTGATGGCCTCCCAACTTTTGGTTTTTGTAAATACCTGCATGAAAAGAGTCCCTATCCCTTTCCCATCCTCGCTCCCTGACTCCCAAACCCATGAGCCTGTTCTCACCCCGCATCCCTGCGGGTCTCTAAACAGATCCTACTGACACATACTCCCTGGTCCTTGACTCTCCCCTGGGCAGCCCCTCGATGGCATGACCAGTGCTTCTCTGAGCTGACGGCATTTTCGGTGTCTGGGATGCCGTCTCCTTCACACAAGGTCCTTCACACAGTGTGGCTGAGTAGCATTCTTGTCTTAACTCTGGCAACTTGAAAAATGATCTATTGATTTCACAGGCTGAGATCTTTGAAGATTTTCAAAGTCTCAGAACCACTTCCCAGTCCGAGAATTTCAAAGACTGAATTCATCGACTGGCTTACTCTGCTCTCAAAAGTCATTTACACTTCAGTCAGGAGAGGCTGGGAGAAAGGATGTTCACTGGGGGAGCCTTTGCCTTTTCTCAGACTGTCTGGTATCGGAGGAAAGAAACTTCCTCTGGTCTGCACTTCAGAACGTATGAGCGCTAAGCATAAGACTAGCCTTTCCCAGGGACCCAGTGTGTGCTAAGTCGTTTCAGTCGTGTCTGACTCTTTGCAACCCCATGGACTGTAGCCCACCAGGCTCCTCTGTCCATGGGGATTCTCCAGGCAAGGATACTAGAGTGGGTTGCCATGCCCTCCTCCAGGGGATCCTCCTAACCCAGGGATGGAACCGCATCTCTTATGTCTGTGTATTGGCAGGAAAGCTCTTTTTCACTAGTGCCACCTGGGAAGCCCTTCCCAGGGGCCCAGAAGGAACTCAATTCTTGCTTGCTACAGCAAGGCATCATGTGGCATCTGAATGGTGAAGCTGGCCTGCATCTCTGGGCCATGTGGAGATGCCTGGGGACGTGTCCTGGTTTGGGATACTGGTACCAAAAGGCTGAAACACGCAAAGCTTATGCTAACATCTCCGGGGTGGTCTCATCCTGTGTGTTGCTGCCTCCTTCCAGACCCTCTCCTTTCCTTATGTAACGAGTTAGAATTCACCCTCAGGTTTTTCAGGTGGATTTGGTGCAACCTGACTGTCAAGTAACATTATGAGTGCCAAATTAATGACTGTGCAAAGTTCTAATACCTGCACATACACAAAAAAAGCCACTGAACAAATAAAGGTTAAGAAAACTCTATCCACAGCACATTAATTAAGAAAGCCATGTTATGTAAATACTTTTTGAAAGAAGCTGTTTTCTACACCGACCTGCGATTGCAGAACCTGTTAAGGGCTTTGCGATAGGATGGTGGTCTGCGGCAATGCCAAGCCAGCCGAAAGACAGGCATAAGAGAGTGCCAGGGGTCAGAACCCACGGAGACAGGAATGGAAAACTCCTGTGTCGAGATTATAAAAGTCTTTACAAGTTTTCCTGAGATTTACATGAAAAAATGACCAAGTGACACTATAAAAGTAAGTGCTTGCAGATCTTACAAATAAACTAGAAGTGGGCCTCAGGACTGCTCAAGAAATAATGGGTGAAGCCAAGAGCTGGGGGCTTGAGCAGGTGTGGGTCATGATGCTGGAAATAAACAAGTTGCCGCAAGAACCCAGCACTAGGAGAGACCCAGATTCCCAGAAAGGGCAGCGCAGCACCCCCACCCCCACCCACTAACAGTCCAAGCAGTTTGCTCTCAATTATCCACCCCATGTGTAATTTCAGGGAAACTCACTCTGTAAATTGCAGATTTTTTGACACTTAACTCAGAAAAAAAGGAGTCGTCCAACAGTGATTTCATGCCCAAGTAAACCTGTCATCTTTACTCTTAGCCTTTTCTTTCCCTTCTTCCAGAGAAAAAAGATCCAGACATTTTTGCAAGAGAAAGTAAACTCCCAACGCTGAAAAGCCTGGAATTTTCAAGTTGGCTTACGATGCTCATCTGAAGAAGGGGGCTTTCGAGTTGGCAAAGCGCCTCCCTCCCACATCCCTGCTAAATCACCACCGACTCCAACGGCTCTGACTCAGAGAATGTGTAAGCCCCAGGCTTGTCTCATAAACACCGCCTTTCCATGCCCCATGTTCTAGATTCCTTGCTAGTGCAGTGCAACTTGGGGTCGGGGCAAATAAGGTAAGGAGACCATTCCAGTTCAACATCTGAAGCTGGTTTTTTGTTTTTTTTTTTTCCCTTTGCTAAAGTTTAGGTAGAGGCCAACAGGGCTGTTTTCACTATTGTTTCCAACTAAACTGCTGACAACTAAGAAGTATGAACACTTGGCAGGATTTCAAGCTCCAACAATAAGCCAACTGCATGAGGAGCTTGTTTTGTGTGGCTTCTCTCTTGCTCCTTTCTCTATCTTGTGATATTCCTGCCCACTCCTGGGACTTCAGTGGCCACCCTAGTGGGCTCCATCCCTATTCAGTCAAGGTTATCCCAAGGGGGTACAGTGGTCTTGGCTGTGGGGGAGTGCTCACAACCCACGGAGGATGTATACAAACCATTGCCTCCTGCTTCAAGCATGAGTCCACTACCAACCCACATACTGTGTGGGTTAATTGTGGTTGGGACACATGATCAAGACCGTCCCTTGTCCTGGAAGATCCCACGTTCTCTGGGGCAACGAAGCCCTTGTACCAAACTGCTGAGCCCACAAACTCTAGGGCCCACATGCCACAAAAGAAGCCACGGCATTGCAAAGCCCATGCACAGCAATGAAGAGCAGCCCTTCACTCACCACAACTGGAGAAAGCCTATGTGCAGCAACAAAGACTCAGAACAGCCAAAAATTATACATATATAAATTTAAATATATATATAGAGAGAGACATATTTTTTAAAAAATCCCTAGTTGTATGAACCATTTCCTTTGGGTTCTGTCATCACACAATGGAAGATGAGTTATCTGATAAAATAACTTCTGCTAACGTGCCAGGGAATTCTTCCCAGGGAATACATACATTTACCAGTTTCCTTCTGAAGAAGCTGGTAGTTTAGTCACCAAATCACGTCTGACTCTTTGCAGTCCCATGGACTGTAGCCTGACAGGCTCCTCTGTCTCATGAAATCTCCCAGGCAAGAATACTGGAGTGGGTTGCCATTTCTGTGAGCCCAAAACGTGATCTTGAAGTACGGAAGACCAGGGATGGGTATTTTGAGGGGGCATGAATCCGTCACAGGTCCTTCAGTGATAAGGAGCAGAAAGGCAGCTGAAATGAATCTGAACAGAAGGAGTTAATTGGATGACGTGATAGGGCAGGGCAGGCATGCAGTTGGCGTCAAGCACAGCTGGAGAGAAACCTTGTCAGGACCTGCAGTGGCTCCCATCGCAGCTCTGGCCCATGTGTTGGCCCACTTCTTATCGGCTTCTCCAATTGGCAGGGGCCTGGGGCCGTATACACTCTTATAGGTCCCACCAGGAGAAGAGGCTTAGAGTCTCAGGGCAAGAACTCTGATTGGCTCAGCTTGAACCACATGCCTACCTCTGAGCCAATCACTGTGGCTAGAGACTTGGCTATTGTTCTCAAGTTTTATTGTCCCGCTCAGTGGCTTGAAACAGAACATGTGTATTATCTGGAGGTCAGAAGTCCAGTGGAGGTCTCCTCTTAGAGGGGTGTATGGGGTGGGAGATGGGGGGGGGGGGGCAGGTTTCAGGAAGGAGTGGACGTATGTACACCTGTGGCTGATTCTTGCTGATATGTGGCAGAGGCCAACACAAAGTTGCAGAGCAACTGTCCTAATAAACTGTACTTTGTTCTGAACCTCTCAATAGTGTACAATTATAATCTTTGATACATAAAAAAACTGTGGTAATAAAAAATATATATATGAGTTGGAGTGGAAAAAAAAGGATAAGTTCCTTTCTATAGGTTCTGGGGGAGGGGGACAGGGGGTGAGGTGGATAATCCACTTCCTTGCTCACTCAGTTTGCTGGTGAGGTTCATTCTTTGTATTTATAAGATTGAGGGCCTTCTTTTCTATTTCCTTCCCCATCTGTGGGCCATTCCCAGCTTCTAGAGGCCACCCACATACGTTGGCCCATGCCCCCTTTTTCCACCTCCAAAACCAGCAACAGTGGGTCCAATCTTCCTCAAGTTTCAAATCTCTCCTGCTTTTTTTTTTTTCTATTATCACATTCTCTAAGACTTCTGTTTTTCTCTTCCATCTATAAGAGCCCATGTGATTGTATTGGATCCACCTAGATAATCCAGGATAATCTCCTTATCCTAAAGTTGACAACCCCAATTCCATCTGCAAAGATCCTTTTGCCCCGAACAGCAATGTATACTCGATAGCATACTCTCATGTAGATGGCAAACAGATTTGTAAAATACATTCACAGGTTCTGCGGGTAGCACGTTACCAACTATTGGACTCTCAAAGCCAGGTTTTGGCTGTATATCTAGACCTGTGTAGCCAGGATATGGGCTGGTGGTGTCATTGAGAGCTCTTAGAGAACCATGTGGAACAGGAAGGATGAGAAAGTTCCCTAAAGAAGGACAAGATGCTCTTAGCAGGAGAGGGGGGGGGGTGGAGGTAGAGGGGGGTGGCGAGGAGAGAAAACTGCCCACTGCAAGGCAAGATGGGCCTTATTACGCATTTAAGCCACTGCTCAAAGGTGTTGGTAGGCTTTTCCGGTAGGAATTTTAATAGTCCCAACGTCAGGTGCCAAAAACATTTTTTAATGACTAAATGAATGAATGAGAGGGAAGGCAGATCAGAGGCAGAGACTTAATCTGTTACCAAGTTTACCCATCCCACAGCGCTAGAACTTTGTTGGACTTAACTATGAGAAACACAGAGGAAACAGAAACTCCTCATAGGAATTTGGCCCACAGACTCGGGCTCACAGATGGCAGCTGAAGAGAGCCAAGAAGGAGGGGAGACTGGGATCTGGCTCAAGGCTCATGTGCTTGAGTAGATCAGAAACTGGAACAGTGGGTAGCCGGAGAGGCAAGCTGCAGCATCCGTGGGATGGAGGGGTCTGGACTGTTAGCTGGGACATAATTGGCTATGGTTCAAATGGCTGTAACCAGCCACACAAGCTTAGGTAGATTTGATCGTGGACCAGTTTCATCTCCAGTAAAAGAAGAGAATAGGATTACCAAGGGTGTCCGTGAAGTGACAACTCGAGTCCATGCCCCACACCCATAGCCATCCACCACTCCTTTATGTTGAAGCTCGGCTGTCCTCTGAAGCCTTAAGGCAGCTCTCCAACAGCCACTACAAGCTGATCCAAGTTGCAGCATGCGTCAAAAACCCTTGGTCATTCTAGAGTCAGATGATTTCTTACTTTTTTAAACATTAAAAGAAAAATAGGTTTATTTGGCTGCTTTCGAGTCTTAGTTGAGGCACACGGGGTCTTTATTACTCTCTGATGGTGGTGGCACACAGGCCCAGTAGTTGTGATGTGTAGGCTTAGTTGGTTGGAGACATGTGGGATCTTAGTTCCCCAACCAGGGATCGAACCCATATCCCCTGAATTGCAGATTCTTAACCACCAGACCACCAGGGAAGTCCCTAGAGTCAGATCATTTCTAAAATGCTTTTCAGCTTTAACATTTAACATTCTAATAAAGAACAACTGCTTAGCACCAAAGGAGGCCTAGACTCCCTGATTTCAAACTTCTCCATGCCAGATGAAGACAAAACCACCTGGTGAGAAAGGCAGAGAAAGCTGGAGCAACATTCAAGACTTAACCCCAGGGCCCAAGAGTAGAAATTCCAATCAGAGATAAAATAAATCTCCCTGCTCACCAGAAGTCACGAAATGCCACTTGAGTATTACACAAAAGGTCAACAACTATAATCCTTGATGTGCAGGTAATTGTCTTGAGATGACATGGATAAGCCATCTAGGTTTGGGGCAGGAAGAGATAGAGAAGATAAATTGGGAAATGTCGCAGGTCAGTTTCCTAAAAGCTCCGTGCAAACAGGAAATTATCAGGGCATGCTCATACCTCAGGTGGAAGGGAAGGAATCAGAAGTGACCGGAGGGTAAAATTGGACTGTGAACTCGGCCAAGGTCTTTGTTGATTGCACAGGGGGACCAGGAGCTGGTTGGCTTTTCAGAGATGTCCCTAGTTGGGAGAAGGGGGTCAGACCTTTTTGAGCCTTCCTTGACCAGTCATTGGAAGGAGGTTGCCCCCCAAAAGGGGCCCATCCTTAGGTGAAGAGGCTGCCTTTGTAAGCCTTCATAGAGGACAGAGTGCCCAGAGCTCCCAGGGAGGACAGAAAGAGGAGCAGAAGCTGGGGTAAACAGTTCCTTCAGTCCTGAAGGAAGAGCTGGGTGGAGCCACATGGGAAGCAAGTGGAATTTCCCACCTGGATTGTCTACCTGGATTATTTCTTAGAGTAGATAATCCAGGTGGAAAATTCCATTTGCTTCCCGTTTCTGAAAATTAAGAGTCAATCCCCAGTTGTGTGTGGAAATCGCCCCACCACCACCCCTTATAGGGGAGGCACTGCAGGCTCCGTCCTCTGTGCCTTATACAGTCTGTAGCCTCTGCAGGTGTTGATCCAGGGCCAGTGTTCCGGTGTGCCCAGCGAGACCCGTTACCAAGAATAGGATGCATTGATTGTATGCAGGGTCCATTCTGATGGATAAATGTCCTGAGTTATTTTATGTTAATGTTATAACAAAATTGTTGTTTAGTTGCTAAGTCATGTCTGACTCTCTTGCAACCCCGTGGGCTGTGGCCCCACCAGGCTCCCCTGTCCAAATTCTTGTCTGGAATTTCCCAGGCAAGAAGACTGAAGCAGGTTGCCATTTGCCATTTCCTACTCCAGGGGATCTTCCTGAACCAGGGGTTGAACCTGAGTCTCTTGCATTGGCAGGTGGATTCTTAACAACTGAGCCCACAGCAAAAAAAAAAAAAAAAAAAAGTGGACAAATTAGGCTATCCAAGTAATGTGTTATGTGAAGACATCACATTAGTCTGCCAGGGCTGCCAAAACAAAAACGCCACAGATAGGGTGGTAAAAGAACAGAAATTTATTCTCACAGTTCTGCAGGCTGGAAATCCAAGACCAGGTGTTGGCAGTTGGTTTCTCTTGAGGTCTCTCTTCTTGGCTTGCAGATGGCCACCTTCTCACTGGGTCCTCACCTGGCTTTTCTCTGTGTACACACATCTCTGATGCCTCTTCCTCTTCTGATAAGGACACCAGTCCTATTGGATTAGGATTGCACCCTTATGATCTCAGTTAACCCTAATATTACCTCTTTAAAAGTATCATCTCCAAATACAGTCATATTGGGGGGTAAGTGCTTCAGCAAATAAATTTGTGGGGAAACACAATTCAGCCCATAAATATAGTCCTTCTAACACACTCTTCCCAGTGGTCTCTGGATGGATGGATCACAGAGTGTAAAATCTGTATATGGAGGGCATTAAAAATATACATATTTTTTGGACTTTTCTATTAGTGCAGTGGATAAGAATCTGCCTTGCTATGCAGGGGACACCGGTTCTATCTCTGGTCTGGGAAGATTCCCCATGCCTTGGAGTAACAAAAGCTTGTGGGCCACAACTACTGAACTCTGCACACTTGGAGCCCATGCCCTGGGGAAGACTCTGCAATGAGAAACCCCCACACCCCAAGGAAGGGTAGCCTCCACTAGCTACAAACAGAGGAAGCCCATATACGGCAATGAAGGCCCAGAGCAACCAAAAATAAATCAATAAATAAAAATAAAAAGATAGTTTCTTAAAAAATGTACATATGTTTTGATATGTTTTGTCTCCCTTTGTTTTTACTTTATCATAGAGATTTTATTGTTTAGATTAGGATTTGGAAAACATAAAGCTCAAAGAAAAAATAAAAATCACCCATATTTTTATCTCCCATTAAAAAAAAAAAGTAGTATTACCATTTGATGTATTCCCTTCTAGTCTTTTTTCTTTGCCACATATAAATTTCTTTTACAGATTGGATCACATAGCATATCTACATTTTTTTTACTACACATTATCATTTTGTCATTGTTCCATTTTAAAAGAAAGACAATGTACCCACTATTTCCTTGTCTGATATTTTATTTTGTGAACTACTGCACTCAATATTTGAAGTAAATGTTTTTCTGAGTGTCTGACTTTCCAGTATTTTTCTTTTTTTATACAATTTGCTTTCTCCTCTTTCTATCCAAACTTTTCACATCATTTTAGGCCCAGTTCAAGCCCTAGCTCCTCAAGTAAAGTCTTCCCCAACATTTCTTGGGCATAGTCACCTAGCCTTCCCTTAGATTTATATAATATGCTTTCTTATTCTTTGCTTGATCTCTTCTTTCTTGTGATAGGTTTTGAACCACTATCACACTGCATTTTTATTTTAAGCCTTTCCTTCCCAAAGGATTGTGAGCTCCTTGAGTACAAAGAGCTCTTCACTCTGCTGTGGACAATTGCCTTTCACTTGATTGGTTAATTTTTTGGTGGATTGATTAGTCTGCTGGTTGGTTTGCTATTTTCTGAAAATTAACAGTCAATCCCCAGTTGCATGTGGAAATCACTTTTCCCCTCTCCTTATCCTTTGGAGGGCACTGGTTTGTGACATTCCTGCAGCTGGTCTAAATTGGATACATTGTATTCTTTGTGTTACTCTGACTTCCCTGCTCCCTGTGACTTGACAGCAGGATGGTTCTATTGTGTTATATCCTATTGTGTTTTTATAATGGCTTAATTACTGTCTATGGGCTTCTCACTGAGAACTGAGGGGAGGGTAAATTCTATAAATAAAATGTGTGATCGGTGACATTAATATGCTGCCAGATTTAGTGGTATCTCTGTTACTCGGGTTTACATTAAAATTCAAAGTGTTGCCAAATAAATGTTATAGGTAAGGAATCTATTATGGATTTTTTTAAAGGGTGAGTCAAGCTTCAGTCAAAACAAATTCCAGGAGGAAGGAGGAACTCTGATGTTCTGATGTGCCCTGTACTGTATGGCAATCCATCTCAACCTGCTTTCTCTTGATGCAATAGATTGGCCAGGGCCTAGAGACAACTTGAAGAAGATATTCTTCTTTGTGCCAAGTCTGACCAAGCAAAACCTTCCATCATCATTGCTAAACCAAATGTATCATCATTTAAAATGGATACAAGGCTTTATCTGGTTCATTAGGATGAGCATAATACATCATAATACATCACAAGAGGCCAATCCCAAGTGACATTCAACATTTGTAACTGGAGGGAGGAGGAAAGGGAGGAGGGAGGGAGGGGAGGAAGGAAATTGTCCACATATATGTATATCCACAGTGCCAGAGATATCTGCCATTTTGTTACCTTCTCTCTGCAAGCCTTACTAAATTTCAGTTTCAGGTTAAATTAACAGCCATAATAACAAGTAGAGATCAAGAACCTACAATCAGCAAAGTAGAGGGCATGATATTTGACATTGCCCCTTTGATACAATTACTCTGATGAGAGACTATTTTGTCATGTTAAAATAAAAGTCAGCTATTAGTTCCTTTTTTTAAAGAATGAAGAAACAGATAATCTCACCCCTTCCAAAATCTCCACCATCCCATACCTCACCCTTAAAATTCAGATCCTAGTCACCACTCCAAGGGACAAAGAAAGTTCCAGAAGGGGAGGAGTGGTATACACATTACTTGCTTTTAAAAAGAACTGATCTTTGTATTTGACCAGACCATTTTGATGCATCAAAATATTATATGTTATCCTTTAATGCAAGTCCTGGTGCAGTGCCATTTCTGGACACCCAGCATAAAAGGGAATGTTGAAATGTGGAATTGTGCTGATAATTAATAGAAAGAAAAAGAAGTCATTTCACTCATCTGTAACTGTCAGCTACCAGGCATGTGTGCAAGGACTTATCCAGTCAGCCACCTCAATCCTTCACTTGCTGCTCTGAACAGAGATGTCAGCTAGATGGGCTGGTGTCTGCACTGGACCAGCCCTTCAAGAGTGAGAGAAAGATGATGACGCAGAGGAGCAGGGGAGAGGAAGAATAAAAGCAGGAGCCCGGGAGAGGTCAATGGGCCTTCTCCCCCAAAACCAGAGCTAGAACAAGAGCCAACCCAGGGGGACACAGACCCGTGGTCCTGTCAGGGAGGGACAAGTGAGGCGCATCTCACTGGACCTAAAGAAACTGGCTCTTTCTTGAGCATCATTCCCTCCAGAGGACATCTGTGAGTTCCTGTGGGCCACACCCCCGGCCCCTGGAGCCCCACCACTTGGGAATACTCCAGAGTGGGTTGCCATGCCCTCCTCCAGGAGAAGGCATTTTCTCCTGAGTCTTTTTATTTTTTTATTATTTGTCATTTGGAGCTTCCCTGCGGCGCTAGTGGCAAAGAACCTGCTTGCCAGTGCAGGAGACTCTGGAGATGTGA
Source organism: Muntiacus reevesi (assembly GCF_963930625.1). Lineage (NCBI taxonomy): Eukaryota > Metazoa > Chordata > Mammalia > Artiodactyla > Cervidae > Muntiacus > Muntiacus reevesi. Next base: position 20,827,601 of record NC_089259.1, on the reverse strand, counting down.
ATTGAATCCCTGGGTCGGGAAGAGCCCCTGGAGAAGAAAGTGGCAACCCACTCCAGTATTCTTGCCTGGAGAAGCTCATGGACAGCGCAGCCGGGCAGGCTACCGTCCATGGGGTCCAAAGAGTCGGACACGACTGAGTGACTGAGCACACACACACACACACATTATCATTTTGTGATCCAACTGCATTACACTAAAATATTTTTAATATATATGAATAACATATATTCAGAATTTATGTTTTATAAAATTATAAAAATATTTTATTATTCTATTATCCAAAACATACCACCTGCTCCAAATAAAATTTAAATGTTCAGATAATTGAGAAACTATTTGCCGTTTTTATTAGTGCCTCCAGATGGGTGGTACTGGGCATTCTGGAAATTAAGAGAAATAAATAACTCTGAGATATGACACTCTATGTATTTGCTCAAGAGTGCGTGGCAAAGATCTGCATTTCATTTTTACAGTATTTCATCAGACATATGGGAAACCCCATGGTATGTTTAGTCTCTCAGTCATGTCCAACTCTTAGCGACCCCATTGGCTGGAGCTCTCCAGGTTCCTCTGTCCAAGGGATTTTTCAGGTGAGAATACTGGAGTGGTTTGAGATTTCCTTCTCCAGGGGATCTTCCCAACCCTGGGGTTGAACCTGCATCTCCTGTGTCTCCTGCATTGCAGGCCGATTCTTTACCTGCTAAGCCATCAGGGAAACCATGCTAGGTGATTTTTATTTAAAAATCAGCCGTGGCCTATGCAAAGCTCACAGATACTCTCAGGCTGTCAGCCATCCTGCTCTCCACGGGAACAAGAGCACTCTCACTCCTGGGGATATCAGGACTGATATTGGAAGAGGAGTGAGGTTTTCAGAGAGATTGCCTGTTTTGGACAGTTGGTGATGGACAGGGAACCCTGGCATGCTGCAGTCCATGGGGTCTCAAAGAGTCAGACATGACTGAACGACTGAACTTAACTGCCCATTTCTGAAACAAAACTCCAAGGAGCATGGACAAAACCAAGGCTCCAGTGCCTGTTTAACACCCGGCCCATAGAGCTCAGGGCTGCGGGTAGAATGAACCCAGGGGTGAGAGTCCCAGATCACCCATCCTCTTTCTCTCCTCTCCTCCCTATCAGTCTGTCTTTACCAGGGAAGCCAAGAGTAGGCATCCCAGGTGGGTAAGGACGATTCCCCAGCTCTTCATTTTTCCTTTTAGTCTCCTGATTAGGTCTCAGATGAGTATATTTGCTTGTGGGGCTGCGGAAGGGGCTTCAGGAGTGTGGGAAGCAGGAGGGGCCCAACAGGACCTCCCCTGCACAGCTGGGAGATGACAGCCCTGCTCCCCCTCTGGAAGCCCTGGGGAGGGAAAGGCAGCTGGTTCAGGATGCAGGCACCTCTACACGCATCTAACTCACGTGTATCAAGCCACCTATGCTCAGCAAAGAGAGGCAGAGACAGGGAAAGGGGAGGCAGGAAATTGATTTTGTATAAAACCCTTCATCATACAGTCTACATGATTGAATGTATTACAGTACCCAGTGTGCATGACTGTTACTGTTCTGCAAACCTCATATGCCACCATTTACTTTAGGATGACATAAAGTGCTTTCCACGGGCTTCCCCGGTGGCTCAGATGGTAAAGAATCCACCTGCAATGTAGGAGACCCGGGTTCGATCCCTGGGCCAGGAAGATCCCCTGGAGAAAGGAATGGCAACCCACTCTAGCATTCTTGCCTGGAGAATCCCATGGACAAAGGAGCCTGGTGGGCTACAGTCCATGGAGTTGCAGAGTCAGATACGACTGAGCAACTAATGCTTTAAACTTTCAAAGCACTTTCCATAGTCATATTCTTTCTTTCTTTTTTTTTTTTTTTTTTTGCCATGCCACGTGGCAGGCAAAGTCTTAGTTCATTGGCCAGGGATTGAAGTCATGCCTCCCGCAGGGGAAACACTGAGCCCTAACCACTGGACCACCAGGGAAAGCCCCCCAGAGTAATTCTGAGTGTACTTGGTCTTTGCCTCACAGACTGACTTTAGCACCTAATATCCCATAAAGATGCAATTCCACACTTTTAAATAGAAAAGGGAGCTTCATTATGCTCATTGGTAGGACTCTTAACTCAAAAGTGATTAAACTGAAGGAGCCAGGGTTCAGCTGAGTAATAGATGTCGGGGACCCAAAGGTCTGAGTGTCCAGTATTAAACAAAAAAGAAAGGGAGAAGAGAGGAAAAGGTGGCCTGAAACCGGAGCTGAGTTTGTACCAGTCACCCAAGGAAACAGGGGGCTTCTGTGTGTGGTCTTGGTCAAAGGCTAGGTTGGGGCGGTGGTGTACAGTGCAAGAGAACACAGTTGCTCCGGAGAACTCAGATGCTGAAACGTGTCATCTGTGCGGCCCCCTGGCCCCCCTCCTCACCAGCACCATCATTGTCATGATTAGCCACATTTATGAGTGGCTTCTCACGCCAGGCGGAGGGGACAGTGGGCCGGGTGTCTGGGGCAAGGTCATTTGGTTTCAAGGAACTAAGCAGCTCAAATCCCCATGACGCACACCCAGACCATCAGTGAACTGGGATGCCGTCAGGAAGAGGACTCCCTGAGGCCACGTCACCTCTCCTCTCCCACGGATGGCCCCCTCTCATGACCAGTTAACCACTCAGCAGGGCCCACATGGACAGTCCTGAAATGGAGGGCTGAACCACCAAAGCCTGACGACCTTCCGACGATGGAGACCACCAGCGAGTGAGTCCTGGTCACCGGAATCCATTAGTTGAGATTTCCAAAGAGAGAGTAAAGGGAGGGGGTGAATCGGTGCAGGCCGCCTCGAGGGTCGAGTGATGAGGACTGAGTGGGCCACCTCTCACATCAGCAGCCGCCCTGCCACCCCCACCTTCAGAAAGGGCTGCAGGTGAGAGGGGCTCCAAGTGATGCCGGGAGGGGAGTTTGGCCATGGCAGGGCAGGAGACTAGGCCGAATGCAGTGCGCGAGCTGGAGTCCATGAACACGCGCATTCAAGGCTAAGGCATTTCTAAGCACACCTTCATGTGAGCAACCTGAGTCTCTGTTCCTACTCAAAAATAATAGCTCACGTGGACTGACTTATTCCTAAGCACCAATATCCATTCCCATGTTCTAAGCATCAAGTACCAAGACACGTTACTAATTTAACCCTTAAGGTGAATATGACTGCTATTATCACCCCAACTTACAGACAAGGAAACTGAGGCTCAGAGAGGCTAATTTACAAACTTACAGTGGCCCAAATTTACAGTGAGTAAATGACAGAACACGTACATAAACCCAGGGCCCAATCACCTACCTGTGTGCTCTCTAGCATAGATTTTCTTTTATCTGGCCTCGCTTCTCTGAAGGCTTCAATACAAGGAAAACAACTTGATGGTTTTTCTACAACAGTCACTAAAAAGTTCCTAAGAGAAGATTCCAGGTTCTGTAATATTTAGTGCCACAAAGTTGTTTTGTTTTTTTTTTAATATTGTTCCACCTACACTTCCAGAAAGCATTTAAAACTTACATCACCAATATCCAAATACAGTTTCCTGAGCATCTAAAGATGCAGACCCCTGACCAGGTGCAGAAGATACAGAAGGGTGGAAGCGTCTGCTCCTGACCTCGATACACATCCCTCCGGGCACTGAAATCACTGGGTTCCCCGCCTGCCCTCATTTCTACAAGAGAAACCTCTGCTGCTCCTTTAGTCCTGCCTTCCAGCCCTTTAATCATTTTTATTTGCCTTCTCTGGATTTTCTTCAAAGCCCTCTCCATCACTTCATCTGACTTAAAAGGTGAAGCCAGAAAGAATCCTAAGAGAGGCCTGAGGCCTGACAAAGTCTTGTCTGGGTGGGAGGATCAGCTCAAAGCTCCCTCCTGCTGGGCACTTGCTTGTGAATTCCAAGGCTACCAAAGCCTTTTTCTTAATAAGAGCAAAATACAACCGAGTGAAGGTTTAGCTGGCGTCCACTATGGCCCCCGGCCCTCTTTCTTCCATACTTGTATATTGCCCCTCCGTCCTGGCCTGTGTTCAGTTTTATTTTCTTTCCCACATAAATTTCCCAACCCTCTCTCCTTACGTGGCATTCTGTTTTATTTCATCGGCTTTCGTCAGTGGGCCAGAAACACTCTCAATTTTAATTCTTTGTTTCGTGTGTTTCCTTTTTTCATACCTTAGGATCTTTACATCTTGAAGGATTTTTAGAAATAATTAGTTCTATCTAGTCTTTCCCTTAGTTGGGCTTCATGGTTGCCTATTTCATCTTTCAAAAGGGGGCAAGGATGGAGTGACAACAATTTCTTTCAATAATGGTTTATAGACAGTTTTTAGGAGAAGGAAATCTGTAATGTACCAAGCATCAGATTCAGTACTTTAAAAATCTTTTCTCCTTAATGTCTTGCTGATACGGGCCTTACAATTGTCATACTACAGACGAGGAAGCTAAAGATCAGAGAGATTTATATCACTTGTCTAACACGGAGTAGACTGGGAATTTAAACCTAATTCTGGCAGCTTCCAAAGTCCATGCTTTCGAATCTTTTCCTACATTTACTTTCTCACTGTCAAAACATTTCTCTTTGCCAGACTTAAGTTTTTCAATCCTAGCTCTGTCATCAACATGTCGCTAAACGTGTCAGGTAAATCATTCTACCTCCTTGTGTTTACTTTCTCCTCATGAAAATAGGAACGATAATATTCGTTTTACATGCCTTGCAGGAAAGATCAACAACATATATCCTAAACAAGTACAGCTTCTCATTATACTTATTGCTAATCTTGAGTATTGTCCAGCGGGTGTTCAGAATACCCGCTCATAAGATTTTGAGGCGCCTTGTACGGTCTAAGAAATGGATTTGTTATAAACCACATAATTCTTCAAAGAAGATACTGTATCAGGATGTTTTCAACTGCTGGCAAAAGAACCCTGAATCAACTGCCATAAACAACTGGGGGATTATTTATGTGGTAAGAAGTGCCAAGGAAGAGCAGCTCCAAGGTTAGTTAATTCATGGGATCCTTAATGTCATTCGTGAGCAAAGTTCCTCTCATCTTTCCCACCACCCTCCTCAACCGGTTGGCTGGTTTTCAGGCTCATTCATTTCACAGAAGCAAAGTGGTAGGTCTGTACCACATGCAAACACCAGCGTCCAAAGGAGCCTGAAGGTGACCGCCTCTTCCTCATGGTCTCATTTTACAAGCAAACAAACAGAGAAAATTCTTTGCCAGGTTCCCCCATCCCCAAGCAAAGACTCCTTCATATCTCACTGGGCAAAATGGTACCGTGAAGATCCCCTGGAGAAGGAAATGGCAACCCACTCCAGTATTCTTGCCTGGAGAATCCCATGGACAGAGGAGCCTGGCGGGCTACAGTCCATGGGGTCACAAGAGTCAGACATGACTGAGCGACTAAGCATACACTCACAGCGCTTGCCTAAACCAATGCCTGGTAGCACCGTGGGATGACCTTGACTGTTTTACTGGGACACATGGCCTTAGGAAGGAGAACTGATCATCCAGATAAAACCAGGGTTCTATTAATAAGGATAAAAGGGAGACTAGCTATTGATGAGCAACCAACAGTATCTGCTCTAGAAAATGAGTGAAATCAATTGGCTATGGTGGATTCTAGTGCCTTCGAGTCTCAGAGGTTCCCTTCTCAGAGAGAAGGGAATACAATGCTGTCCCCTCATCCCCATCCCATATTGTTGTTCAATCCTAAGTCGTGTCCTACTCTTTGCGATCCCATGGACTGCAGCACGCCAGGCTTCCCTGTCCCTACCCAATACACCCATTTAATTTCAACCCAGTTCTAGTTTAAAGGATTCCATTTCATTCCTTATTTATAGACTACAAGATCCTCCTGCCTCCCTGGGTCTCTCCCTTTCTCTTTATTTTGGATACAGCTTGTGCATGTCAGTGCCAGAATGCTGAAGGGCTGATTAGCCTTTTCTTTTCTGGGCTTTCCCAAATGAAACAGAGGACTCCAGGATGGAAAGGCTCTTCAAGGGGCCTTAATTAAAATAAGCTGCAAGTTTTTCTGTGATCTCCTTTCCAGATCACATCATTCTCTGTGAGGCAAGTAACCACAGTGCTGCCCGAAGTCTCATTCCCTTCCCAACCGATTCAGTCTCCAACGAACAACGTCCGTCCTGTATTCCACAAAGAAAAGAGAAGACACATGTTCTGAAGGAGCCGCATGGAGTTCCTTAGCATGCGGGTATTTCTGGATTTAGTTCAGTGGTCCATGAATCACAGGGACTGGTACCTCCCAGGAGAGAAGCCCCAGCATCCAGAGGAACCTCAAGGTTAATTATATAAGCACAGGTAATCACTTCTCAGAAGTAATTATCAGCTTATATCCCCAGAGATGCTGAGTCTCAACTCAGGAATATTTTTAGCTCTGGAGTCCACTGGCTTTTCTTGTCTTTCTCTCTCTCTATTTACCCTAAAATTAACATTAATCAACATTTAGCTCCAAGCACACTACACTTCCATCAAGTAATTATAACACGCCTCCTAATTTTTTTTTAAAGTTTGACCTTAAATCCCCAGCTCCTATCTGAGTCAAGATCAGCATTTGTAACAGCGAGTTCACCAGGCTCTGAGGCCCAAGGATGCTTAAAGAGCACCCCCACCCCCCAACAGACCCAGAGGACGCCATAGCCCATGCTTGCAGCAACATTCTTACGATGGAGCCAGGGGGACTATACTTAGCCTTTGTGTTATGGGGATATTACATGGCAAGGAAGCAATAATATTTCACTTACTGCCACTCAGAGACCACCAAAACAGTCATATGCAGAGACAGACAGGCTTATCTAGTCATTTTCTAAATGTTTTAAAGGCCTCGAGTTGGATGCCATTCCCTGGCTCTCTGATGCTAATTCTTGTGACCATGATTAGGAGAGCCTTAAAACACTGGAGCCATAAAAAGGAATGAAATTGGGTCATTTGTAGTGATGTGGATGAACCTAGAGTCTGTCATACGAAGTGAAGGAAGTCAGAAAAACAGTATCGTATATTAATACATATATATGGAAAACCTATTTGCAGGGCAGGAATAGAGATGCAGACACAGAGAATGGACACGTGGACACAGGGGTGGAAGGGGAGGGTGGGCAGACTGAGAGAGTAGCACAGACACTACCACGTGTGAAATAGATAGTTAGTGGGAAGCACAGAGAGTCAACTCAGTGCTTTGTGATGACCTAGAGGGGTGCGATGGGGAATGGGGTGGGAGGGAGGCTCAAGAGGGAGGGGATATATGTATACATATGGCTTATTCACACTGCTCTGGAGCAGAAACTAATACAATATTGGAAAGCAATTGTACTCCAATAAGATAGACCAATTAAAACACTGGAAGAAAGTCTGTATTTACTCTCGGACCAAGAGAAGAAAATGGAGATGTTATGTCAACTGTACCTCTGGGACACATCATTCTTCTTTGCAGCAAAAGATAGATCCAGTTATGAAAGTGGCCCCACAGATGCACAGGGTCAGGAAAATCACAATGAAGCCATTTATTTGTAATCACAAATTGGAAATGATGGGGTTCGTTTGCAGGCTTTAGTACTACTAAGAAGTTGCTAAGCTTCTGAATGTTATTATGAATATTATTATTCATTTAATTTGTAAAAAAAAAAAAAAAGAGATACAGATCAGATCACTAATTATACTATCAGCACACTTTTTTCCCTCTCTTGTACACTTTAACTTTTTCAGCTTTATTAAGATATAATAGACAGGAAACATTGGATTAGTTTTCAGTGTAGAACATAATGATTTGATATTTGTGTATATTGTAAAATGATCATCACAATACATTTAGTTAACAATCTTCACTCACAGCAATATTTTTCTTGTGGTGAGAATTTTAAAGATCTACCCTCTTAACAAATTTCAAATAGATAATACAGCACTGTTAACTACAGATGCCAGGCCA